>NC_090653.1:155999160-156103347 GCF_040937935.1 Hyperolius riggenbachi | reverse complement strand
ACAACCAATTACACAGATATAGCTATTTTTTGACGTAATAGCTGGTGGCAGAGTGGCAGCAGAAGGTAAATCTGTGTATCCTGGCGTTGGGAAACACAGACAGACAGCAGCATCAGCAGGAGGAATGGAGGAGTAGTGTGAGTGTGGCAGCAGGCAGGCAGCGTGACATAATAGCCTGGTACCTAGCGGTGATACCAGGCCGTAAATGAACACAACAGGAGGTCCCAGACAGCGGTCGTGCAGCCCACATCGTGTCCAATACACAACTGGGACAACACAGTTTTCAACCCGGGCACCTCAGAAAAATTAAACCTTTTTTTTTTTTTTTTTATGGTTTTTTGGTTTTGTTTGTAAAACAAATTACACAGATATATAGCTATTGTTTGACGTAATAGCTGGTGGCAGAGTAGCAGCAGAAGGTAAATCTGTGTACCCTGGCAGTGGGAAACACAGACAGACAGCAGAAGGGCAGTACGCAGCCCACTGTAGGTGTAAAATGTGTGGCTGCAGGCGACTTAATAGTCAAAGTGAACCAGGCTGGCTTAGTGAGCAGGAGCCAGGAGGTGGTAAAGGGTGGTAAGGCACATTAACGATGGTTCTTAGCCAGTTCATGTCCCCCTCTCGCCGACAACAGGGGCCAGGAACTCGCCTTCCACCCACGCCTGGTTCATCTTGAGAAACGTCAGTCTGTCCACAGACTTGTGAGACAGACGTGAGCGTTTCTCGGTGACCACACCACCAGCTGCACTGAAGCAGCGCTCGGACAGCACGCTGGAAGGGGGGCAGGACAGCACTTCCAGGGCGTACTGCGCCAGCTCGCTCCAGATCTCCAGGCGCTTGACCCAATACTCCATGGGATCAACAGGGGCATCGCTGTCAAGCCCGCTGTAGGACCCCATGTAGTCAGCCACCATGCGGGTCAGGCGCTGGCTGTGACCGGTGGAGGATGCTGCTGCATGCACCTCCTCTCTAGTCACTGCTGCCGGAGCCTCTACAGTCCTGTAGAGCTCGTGGCTGAGAGACAGCAGGTCTGTGGGGCGCTTGCTGCTGGATGCAGGCACCTGCTGCTGCCTCTGTGCTGGCTGCTGGACAGTGGGGGGGGAAGGCTTCCTCCAAGCGCTCAACAAGGGCCTGCTGCAAGCTCCTTATTTGTTGCGCTGGGTCTCCTCCTGCAGGCGGCAGGAACTGGCTCAACTTCCCCTTGAGGCGTGGGTCCAACATCATGCTGATCCAGATGTCCTCCCTCTGCTTCATCTGGATCACCCTGGGGTCTCTGCGCAGGCACGTCAGCATGTGCGCTGCCATTGGGAAGAGGCGGGCCACGTCTGCTGGCACATCGACGGCAGTGCTGCTGTCCCTCATCCTCCTCCTCTGCCTCGTCAGCCTCATTCTTTCTCCACCCCCGCACCAACTCAGCTGCACTGTGCTGCTCCCCCTCATCAGCAGCAAGGTCAGGGACCTCCACCAAGTCCTCCTCCTCCTCCCCCTCAGAGGTGGACTGTGCAGCTGCTTGCCGCTCCTGCTGGTCCAAGGCTGCCGCTCCCTGTTCCAGCAAAGCATCGAGGGCCCTGTTCAGCAGACAAACCAGGGGCACCCACTCGCAGACCATAGCATGGTCCCTGCTCACCATGTTAGTGGCCTGCAGAAAGGGAGCCAGCACTAAGCACACCTGCTGCATGTGCCTCCAGTCATCATCGGGGACGATGGACGGGATGTTGCTGGTCTTGTCCCTTCTCTGAGCGGCGGAAACAGTGGCCAGGGCAAGGTACTGTTTGACAGCACGCTTCTGTTTAACCAGACGCTCCAACATCGCCAGGGTGGAGTTCCAGCGAGTCGGAACGTCAAGGATCAGCCGATGGCGTGGCAGATCCAGCTCCTTTTGCACGTCTTCCAGGCTCGCACAGGCTGCAGCCGAGCGCCGGAAGTGACGCACAACGTTCCTTGCCGTTTCCAGCAGTTCGCCCATCCCCTGGTAGGTGCGCAAGAACTTCTGCACTACCAGGTTCAGCACGTGGGCAAGACAAGGGATGTGGGTCAGGTTTCCCCTGTCTATTGCGGCAACCAGATTGGCCCCATTGTCGGCCACCACCTCTCCGACTCTGAGGCCTCTGGGGGTCAGCCAAATCCTCTCCTGCTCCTGGAGTTTGGCCAACACATGGGTTGCCGTCAGCTTGGTCTTCCCAAGGCTGACCAAGTGCAGCAGCGCTTGGCAGTGGCGGGCCTTCACGCTGCTGCTGAGGCGGGGGGTTTGGCCAGGTGTGCCGGAGGATGGCAGAGGATCGGAGGAACCTGCTGCAGTTCCCCTGACCCTGCGGGGTGGCACCACCCACTGTGTTGCTGCTGCTGCTGTGCCCGCTGCTGCTCTCCCATCCTCACCCCCTTCCACCAAGCTGACCCAGTGGACAGTGAAGGACAGGTAGCGGCCTGTCCCGAAGCGGCTGCTCCAGGAGTCCATGGTGACGTGGACCCTTTCACCAACCGCGTGCTCCAGCCCTCGCTCCACATTGGCCATCACAAAGCGGTGCAGTGCAGGAATGGCCTTGCGGGAGAAAAAGTGTCTGCTGGGGAGCTGCCAGTCTGGGGCTGCGCAAGCAAGCAGCGCACGAATGTCGCTCCCCTCCTGCACGAGCGTGTACGGCAGGAGTTGGGAGCACATGGCCCGTGCCAGCAAGCCGTTCAGCTGCCGCACGCGACGGCTGCTGGGAGGCAGAGGCAGCCTAACCACCCCCTGGAAGGACTCGCTCAAAAGGCTCTGGCGTGGCCTTTTGCTGGCACGGGAATCAGCAGACACAGCGGAGGAGGCCACTGAGGACTGGCTGCCAGAACAGGCCTCAGTGTCGGCGGCAGGAGTTGCAGAGGGGGGAGGAGCAGTGCGTTTCCGCACTCCTGCTGGTGGTGCTGGAGGAGCAGGAGGGCGGGTGGCTGCTGTTGCTGCTGCTGCTGAAGGCTGTGCAGTGATGGTGTGGTGCCACTGCCAGCACCAGATGCCTTCAGCCTCTGGAACTCCTGATGCTGGTGGAAATGTTTCGCAGCAAGGTGGTTGATGAGCGAGCTGGTGCAGAACTTTAAGGGGTCTGCACCTCTGCTCAACTTCCGCTGACAGTGGTTGCAAGTGGCGTACTTGCTGTACACTGTGGGCATGGTGAAAAAGCGCCAGATTGGTGACAGAAACATCCCCCTACGGCATGGAAGCGCTGCTGCCTGTCTCCCTGTGGTGGTTGGGGGTGGGGCTTGGGGGGCTTGGGTGCGGCTGGTGGTGGTACTGGCAGATGCTGCTGCTGCTGAGCCTGAGACACCAGCAGGCTGTGGGACCTGCCTACTGCTGCTGCCAATGCTTGCAATGATGCGCCTCCTTGCAAGGCCCACAAGAGCATCCTCCTCCTCCTCAGAGCTGCTGAGGACGACATCCCCTGGAGGTGGAGGGACCCAGTCTCTGTCTGTCACCGGGTCATCAACATCCTCCCCCTCCTGAAACATGTCCTGCTGGGATGAGGACCCCCCCAAACTCCTCTCCTGATGCATGGATGGGCTGCTTGACTGTCGCCACAGTCTTGCTGTCCAATCCCTCATCCCCCAAAGTGCCCATCAGCATCTCCTCCTCAAGATCGCCAACAACAGCAGACAATTTACTCATGATGCCTGGGGTCAAAAGACTGCTGAATGACAGGTTCGGCGAGTGACGGTGAACTGGCCTCCTCCCCAGACCCTGCTGGGCGGCTGCTGCGAACAGGGGTGGTGGTGGTGGTGGTGAGGGTGGAGGCCTCAGATGCAGAGCTGATGGCGGGCTGCTCATCCTCCGTCATGAGTTGCACCACAGTGTCTGCATGCTTTTCCTCAATGGGACGTTTCCGACCCGGCTGGAGGAAAATCGGAGCAGGTGCTACACGCTGCTGCTGCTGTGTCTCTGCAGCGTGAGTTGCAGATGCTCCTGCTGGGCGGCGCCCAAGGCGTCCACGGCCAGTGGCTATGGGAGGAATGTTAGCCACTGACGCTGCTGCTGCTGCTGCGGAACTGTGCATGGTGGCGCGCCCGCGGCTTGCCACAATGCTGCTCCCTCTCCTCCTGATTCCCTTGCTGCCCTTCCCCTTGCCCAAACCGCGCTGGTTGCCACTTCCAGACATCTTCGATGTTTTGGCGTATAGACAAAAGTTTTTTAAAAGGGCGGGTGAAAAGTGGGGTACTTTAATGGAGTGGGTTGGTGGGTGAGGTGACTGAGTGAGTGTCCCTAGTACAGTAAGTAAGTAGTAACAGTCAGGAAGTACAACTAGCAGTTACAATAATCAGTAGTAATCACAAGTAAATTTAGTGTGTGTACACTACAGACAGTGAGTGCACGCACGCGCAAACACGCGCAGGAGCTAGCCTATGAACAGTGACTGAGTGAGTGTCCCTAGTACAGTAAGTAAGTAAGTAGTAACAGTCAGTAAGTACAACTAACTAATTACAATAATCAATCAGTTATCAGAAGGAAATAGAGTGTGTGTAGTGTGTACACAGACAGTGAGTGCACACACGCAGGAGCTAGTAGCCTATGAACAGTGACTGAGTGTCCTAGACTCCTAGTACAGTAAGTAGTAACAGTAAGTACAACTAACTAATTACAATAATCAATCAGTTATCAGAAGGAAAGAGTGTGTGTAGTGTGTACACAGACAGTGAGTGCACACACGCAGGAGCTAGTAGCCTATGAACAGTGACTGAGTGTCCTAGACTCCTAGTACAGTAAGTAGTAACAGTAAGTACAACTAACTAATTACAATAATCAATCAGTTATCAGAAGGAAATAGAGTGTGTGTAGTGTGTACACAGACAGTGAGTGCACACACGCAGGAGCTAGTAGCCTATGAACAGTGACTGAGTGTCCTAGACTCCTAGTACAGTAAGTAGTAACAGTGAGTACAACTAACTAATTACAATATTCAATTACAATAATCAATCAGTTATCAGAACTTGGAAATAGAGTGTGTGTAGTGTGTACACAGACAGTGAGTGCACACACGCAGGAGCAGCTAGTAGCCTATGAACAGTGACAGTGAGTGTCCTAGTACAGTTACAGTATATAACTACAATACTAATACAATCAGTAGTAAAGGACAGCAGAAATACTGGTATAGAATAGAGAGAAATAAACAGAGGACAGGAGGACAGCTGCCCACACAGGCAGGCCCTGAGGCCTAAAGCTGTAAGCCTGCAGCAGCTGGCCTGTCTCTATGTAACACAAAAGCTACTAACTAAAATACAATGTCTAACTAACTAACAACAATATAGGTGTGTATAGGAGGTGTATGTGAGCAAAAACGCTAGGTAAATGACCACAATAAAGCTCTTGCTAAGCCAAAGCACAAAGGAGCAACTCTCTCTCTATGCAAGTCTCAGGCAAGGACGGAGAAACGTAACATGGCGGCCGCTATTTATAGGGTAGGGGCTGGCCAGGGTCCCCCTCTGTGATTGGCTGCCGTCAGAGGGCCTGGGAGCCCTCTGGCTCTAAGGACATCAATCTGGGCTATGACGCTATTCGAGCTCGGTACCGAGCTCGAATAGCGCCGTTTGCTCGAATAGCTCGAATAGTGAATGGGCTATTCGAGTGTACGCGAATAGCCCATTCGAATAGCTACAGCTATTCGGAGCTCGAATACCGAGCTCGAATAGCTGGAAAAGAGCTCGAATATTCGAGCTACTCGAATATTCGAGCTCTGCTGAGCACCACTGCCCTGGATACCTGCAAGATTTGTTGCCACTGTGTCACACCTCCCACAACACTCAAATAAAAAGGATCCAATAATCAGACAACCCCCAGAGTTCAACTAACAATCTGTGGAGACAGAGCTTTCTGTCATGCTTCCCCTGTTCTGTGGAATGCCTTGCCAAACATAATGAAGACCGCTCAAACCCTGGACAAGATTAAATCAAAACTGAAAACCACCTGTTTAGTCTGGTATTCATAATCACAAAACTTTTCCCCCAGTGCACACCACTATGTACTGATCTGAAACAAGCTTATGCACTTTGGGTCCTACAGGAGAAAAGTGCTTTACAAATGTTTTGTTGTACTACAGATGCTTGGCAGGGACTTCATTTTGTTTCTTTAATGATTACAATTTTGTACTATTACAAGCACTCCCTATGATCATTATGTGTGTTCAGTTCTGTTACTACTTTACTTATTTAGCTTCTTAACATAATCATTGTTCTTGTCCAATATCTACTCTACACAAATATTAACCATTTTAGCCTTTTGGGTGTGACTTTCACATCCAAAAGGGTGCTGCGCGCTTCTGTGCGCAATCGCGTGCACGCCTCTGTGCCGCCCGCCGTTAGCCCGGGGATCAATGAATGTGAACATAGTTCCCTTTCATTGATCTATGTCCCCGGCAGAAAAACAGACAGCCTCTCTTCAGAGGCTGCGGTCTTTCTGAAAAAGAAAAAAAATCCCGTCCTCCTTTTAGTTCCTGTAAGCGAGCGTGCTCACTCACAGGATAGAAAAACAAAATCACTGTGGCCATCTTGTGGCCAAATAGTAAAACTACATGCCCTACATTTTTATCACAAAAAGACACAATAAATTACATTTAAAATTAACTGTTTACCTCTCACACCCAAAAAATACCCAAATAAAATTTTTAACTAAAAAATAAATTACAATTAAAAAAAAAAACATAAATAGTTACCTAAGGGTAACTTTTTAATATGCATGTGAAGAGGGGTATACAACTAATATTTTTAAATTATGAGCTTGTAAATCGTGATGGACGCAAAACTAAAAAAATGCACCTTTATTTCCAAATAAAATATTGGCGCCATACATTGTGATAGGGACATAAATTAAATGGGGTAATAACCGTGACAAATGGGCAAATAAAATACATAGGTTTTAATTATGGTAGCAGGTATTATTTTAAAACTATAATGGCTGAAACCTGAGAAATAATAAATTTTTTCATTTTTTTCTTAATATTCCTATTAAAATGCATTTAGAAAAAAATAATTTTTAGCAAGATGTACCACCCAAAGAAAGCCTAATTGGTTGCGAGAAAAACAAGATATAGATCAATTCATTGTAATAATTAGTGATAAAGTTATTGACGAATGAATGGGAGGTGAAAATTGCTCGGATGCATGAGGTGAAAAATGACTGAAGGCTGAAGTGGTTAAACAAAACTGACGCAAACATAAGACAAATGAAAACAATAAAGTTATATTTGTTGTTTTTATCATGTGGCTATAAAGAAGTAACACCATTAGCATCTATGGAGGGCAGAGAGAAGCTACACTTTTCTGATTGCCTGGTACTCAGGTGGCATACAATAGTTATGCTGACTCTGGGTAGGAGCAGATGTACAAACAGGCCCCCTGAAACAGCTTATCTTGGAAAATCTTTATTATGACTATCTGTGAAATTTAACCTATTTTAGATATTCATCACAATTTACATAACTTTTTTTCGCACCACATGATAGACCTAGGTTTAGAAGACAATTACCAGGGAAAAAGTATTATAAGCCTGATGGGTCCATGGTGCAGGGGTGTCTTGTGTAGCATCTGCACCACCCCTCCCCCCCAAGCTGTCTCTCCTGTGTAATAGAAATAGCCGGTGGGCTATAAATGTAAGTCTCATGAAGGCCTCTATCACAGCCCAGAAAGAAAGCAGCACACAAAGAAGGCAGGGAGTCGGAAAAGCTGTAATACGGGTGCCAGGTCTCCCCCTCCCTTCCCCATGCTCTAGGTCTCACCTCTCCAGCCAGCGCACACTGTTTTGTGTCTTACCTCCTAGCTTGTATCATTGCTGGTGCCCTCTCACAGCAACAATATAAGCCAGGAGATGGGACACTAGACATGGAAGTCGCAACGCACCAACTGGAGAGGTGAGGATGCTCTGCTGCAGTTATACTCTGCAGGGCCGTGCGCACTGACATTTGCTGGGGGCTGCTGGAGAGAAGGGATATACCTATATCCTCTATACTTTAATATGGTGAATTTTGACTATTGATATTGAAAATATTTATGAGCACCAACTCTTTGGTCTATTGTATGCACTATTATGTGTGGCTTTTCTGTGTAATTCTTTATTTTTCTATGTATGCTTTCAAGCTTTTTAATAAAAATTCTAAATACCAAAAAGTTATTTTAAACAAAAGATTAAAAAATATCTCATAGGAGAGAAAGTGAATTGGATCAGACCCTAAGATTTAAGTGCTTTGTTTCATTTTTGCTTCTTGTTCATGTCAGGAAAGAATACTTTTTCTTTTTTCCTTTTCTTACTCAATATTATTGATTTGATAATGCTGACACGCTTCATAATTCATAGAAGAGTCCTGCTTTAGTGTAATGGCCTTCTTTTTGTCCAGTTAGTGTTTATGAAGACAGTTTGGAACACCTTGTTTTTATTCCAGTGTTTTTTTTTCTCCAAGCTGAAAATAAAAGCTAGACGTATGAGTGCTTATATGGAGTCTAGAAATGTATTATGCTCAGGCCATCTAAGAAGGCTGAGGGGAAGATGCCTGCTGGGTTTTTTTCTTGTGTATAAGCCTCAACAAGCAGCTTTCTCCCTACTTTAAAAGCACTTGGCTAACAAAAACAAAATAGAAGTGCAAAATCAACAAATTGTTAATCCTTTCCAGCTTAATGTGTTCTCTTCTTTCATGCATTTTCTGTTATGGCTGTAATTATTAGATTGGCAGGGTTGCTATCGTCATGTTCAATATTCTACATTAAAGTGACTCTGTAACAAAAATTACAACGTTTTTTCTACCATCCTACAAGTTCCTAAACGTATTCTAATGTGTTCTGGCTCACTGCAGCACTTTGTACTATTACAGTCTCTGTAATAAATCAATGTATCTTTCCCCTGTCAGACTTGTCAGCCTGTGTCTGGAAGGCTGCCAAGTTCTTCAGTGCTGGTCTGTTCCTCTATGCACACTCTAGTGTGTGTTTTATTTACATAAGCCAGCAGCTTCTCTGCTATCTTATCAGTAATAGAAGAGAGCTGGATAAAAATCCTCCTCTGTGAAAGTAGCTGGCTGACACATACTGAGGGATTACAAACACAGGCACAGGCAGAGCTGTCTGCAGGAAGCCTGTAATGTTCAGTGCATGAGAGAAGAAGGGGACAGAAGGTAAACACACAAATGATCTTTTGAGATTCAAAAGGAAAGCTGTATACAGCCTGCTTGTGTATGGATGTATTTTCTATGTGTGGACATATTGTACATCAATCTACTTCCTGTTTTGGTGGCCATTTTGTTTGTTTATAAACCAACTTTTTAAAACTGTTTTTGACTACTTTTAATGCGGCGGGGAGCGGCGAAATTGTGACAGAGGGTAATAGGAGATGTCCCCTAACACACTGGTATGTTTACTTTTGTGCGATTTTAACAATACAGATTCTCTTTAAGAAGGCTTTTGGGCTTTTTTTTTTTGTCTTTGACAGTGTTATTTCCGAAAAAAGTGTGTGCTTAATTTTGTATTCTGTTCTCATACTAGCTTCACGTTGGTAAACTTGTTCAGCAGCCTGTCACTGTTTTTGAGCATCCATGTTCATACAGCATTGAATACCTTTTCGCTGCAGCTTTATAAGTACTTAGGCATTTATGTTTTGCTTTTGTATTGCATTGTAACAATTCAGGAATTCAGACTACAGAGTTTAAATTTTAGATCTTATGAACCTATACTACACTGTGCTTGGAGTTTTTATTTGCCATGACCTGCACGGCCCTTTTTTTCAAATGTATTTTATTTTCTGACTGATGGCGCGGACGGCCTTTTGAACGGTTGACAAACTCATCTTAAAACAGAATTTTGGGTGACCCGCTCTTGCTCCACGTAAATAGCCACCCACTTTGTTTATATTAAATGATCCAGACGATTTAGCTGTCACTTGTCTGTGATGGCTCCAACATCTATTTATAAAATAAAAACATTTATTCGTGAAAAAAAATGCTAACCTTTTGTAAAGCACTTTTCTCCTGTGGGACTCAAAATGGACAGGTTACTAAAAAAGAGCTAAATGAAAAGCAAAAGCCATAATTTTTACACTGCAGCAGTAGAAAAGTGTATGGGCTTGTCAGGTACTTAACCTTCCGCTATGATGTCCCAGTTGTCATGAGTTGAAGATGTCATCAATTCTTCCAATGACAGCATTAACCTTCTACACCAGCAAGTGACACTGAGGGATGCTAAGTTGGACCACTTTATCCTATTTAAAGAGGAGCTGTTAGGTATAGGGTCTCAGAGAAAAAAAACACATACATCAGTAGCTAAATATTGGCTGTACTTACATTACATATGCATTTCACTGTCCACGTTTGGATGTCACAGAATTTTTATATAGTATTTGCAGAGATTGATGCGCCTGACAGCTCATGGCAGGTTCCATGTTTGTCTGTCTTGTATGAAGCCAATTGTGATGTAATATCCTCCCTTACCCTGCTTCCTGATAATTCGACTCACAAAAAAGATCAGGATCAAAGATCCTAATGGTTCATGATCCGGTCAACACTACTATGCAGTGAATATTAATTAGCCATGTGGCTAGGAACAATAGCAGGACTCATGCAGTATACTCTAACGGAACATGTGCCCTGTGAACAGCACATTGATTTTTCAGTGTTGTGACCTTGACTGCAAGATACAAGCTGCTGTAACATGAGCCTGTAACTTCTCACTGTGAATGCAGCCTTAGGGCGGGATAGGGAAATTAAGGGGAGGACCAAGGGAGTGCAGTGGGGAGAAGAAGCAACCCCAGAATGCTTTGCAGTATCTGTTATGCGGCCTGCCAGTCTCCTTAGGAGCTTGGCAATATAGAGGCTTGCTGTTAAGCAAACATCAAAGTAAGAGAGATTTTTAACTTCAGTGTTGCCTTTTTGGCTTCCTTCTAAACTGTTTAACACAGGAGAATAGAGGTTTAAATGAGCTTTTGCAGCCTGACAGTTACGCTTTAAGGAATGTAACTTCTGAACAATTTAGCATCTCAGTACACTGCACCACATAGTGTCCAGTACACAGTAGGACTTCACACATTGCATAGAAAGCAGTGTCTGATGTTTCCCCTGTATGTGCTGCACAGCACCGTTACAACATTGCTTTTGGTTTCTGTGCACTGCCTGCCCCATTCAGTGTACTGAATAAGGCCAGGGTCTCAACAGACAGCACAATGTATTGCGGTGTATTGCATGACCACCGGCATCTTGCACCTTTACCGTGCAAAAGATTTTTAGAAAAACTACTTATGATAAATTATTTCCTGTAATTGTAGAAATTACTAAAATCTAACTGAGCTCTTAAGCTAATTACATACACTGGATTAAATGGGCCAAGGTGGCGTTTCAGGGCCGTTTTGGCTGATAATCTAGTGTCCATATAGACAGCCCCTGATAGCAAACCATATTTCTGACGACAACAATGCCTACCTGACCAACTCCCTCCTCCTTACCACTTGCCACTGGAAGCCACCCTGTCATGCGCTCTGTGGCACCCCTTCTCCGCCATCCATAATAACTAACACATCACAAATCATTACGCTAGCGATGCATCTCCAGAGCACTCAAACCCAACTGCTGCCCAAGGGATCAAGTCCCACTACTTGTGGACAACAGTACTCCTGCTTGTGTACAAGGCTTTATAGAAATAAATTAACTAGTTCCCTTTAACTAGTTCCTCAGTAAACATTACTAAAAGCAGCCTACCACCTACCCTTCAGTTTGTCACCTGTTGAAAGGAGTAAAGCAGGAAGTTAAGGGGGGGGGGGGGACACAGAGACCTATCTGGCATAATGATTTTTCTGTTCATGTGAACAGTTTACTTTGCACAGCGACACAGAATATTTTGGTGCTGATATAGTAAAACTTTGGCTGTAGTAAACCAGTCCCTACTTAGCCAAGTCCCTTGGAGTTTACTATAAAGGGATTCTACTGTATTGACAAACAGTAACTGTTGCTATATAAAAGAAACATAAGCTACCAGGGCTAGAAAATTGTAGCCGACTGAATACGAAAAAATAATTTTAATAGCATCAGATGACGCTGCATTTCCTTTGCATAGCATCATATTACTCTATACTGTTTTCCAATTGTATATGGTGAAATTACATTTTAAAGAGACACTGAAGCGAAAAAAAAATTATGATATTATGATTTGTATGTGTAGTACAGCTAAGAAATAAAACATTAAGATCAGATACATCAGTCTAATTGTTTCCAGTACAGGAATTAAGAGACTCCAGTTGTTATCTCTATGAAAACAAGCCATTAACTCTCGGACTATGGAGAGGGCTGTTATCTGACTTTTATTATCTTAACTGTAAGTGAACTGTTTACTTTTTCTCTGCTAGAGGAGAGGTCATTAGTTCACAGACTGCTCTGAAAGACTCATTTTGAATGCTGAGTGTTGTGTAATCTGCACATAATATAGAATGATGCAATGCTAGAAAAAACACTATATACCTGAAAATAAAAGTATGAGAATATTTTCTTTGCTGCTAATCTTCTAGTAATTATTCATACTACACAACCAATTCATTATATAATAATTTTTTTTCGCTTCAGTGTCTCTTTAAAGCATGGATCTATATGCTGCAAATGTTGTTGGGCATCATTTGGTGAACCTTGCCCATCAATTCATGTCTTTTTCTTTATGCTTATGATCATTTTTTTTTTTTTTACTTGTTTATATAGCTTTCAGTATTTGTGTGCAACACTTAGTATTTCAGTCAGCAATGCAGCACTGACAAAACACAATCATTCTGTTTACTTTTCTATCGCATTCTCCAACCATCTATATTTGTAACTTCTAACAGATGCCATCTCATTTAAACTTGTCCAGTATAAACACCAAGGTATTTTGCTCTTTGATCAGAAGGGGATTGTGTGGCCTCTGCTCCGGTTCCTCTTTTCTGTTGTGTGTCTTCCTGCTTTTTGTATTTCCTTCTCAATGTGTTTGACTAAAGTAATGAGTATTTTTCTTTTTTAGTCAACCCAAACAAGCAACAATATTTGTTCAAGTTCATTACTGCAGTTTTCAGGCTACAAAGCTTTCAGATCAGCATAAAATAATTGGCTGCAATAATATATTTTAAGATTAAGATTCCGTAGAAGAATAACTGCAAAAACTGACAACCAGCTTTAGCAGAAATTAATCTGTGAATAAAAAATTAGAGGAAGATGGTTTCTTGGGAGTAGCTCTCACCGCATGACTTATTACAACAAAGAGGTTATGGGGTTATTTTCTCACATGTGAAGAGTTTTACTTTCAATGGTTAAGCCATCTTACAAATAACTTGACTCCCCATGAATATACAGCAGTGCTGACGCCAGGTCTCTTCCACCCCCCCTCCCCCAGTCTTCTTCAAGCTAATTGTGATCCTACCGTGGGCCCTGCAGAGTATGGTGGCAATGAATCACACTCACTTGTCCAGATGGTGCGCTCCCTCGTGTCCAAGACTTCTCTCTTCATGCTCACTGGCACCCATTCCATGACCATCCGGCAGCATGTGCATAGGTGCTATAGGGTCACGGCCAATAAGGATGGAGAGCGAAGTCAGACAGGAAGGAGCGCACTGTCCAAACACGTGAGTATGCTCTCCTGCTGCCAGGCTTGCGGTTGGATCATTATTAACTTGGTGGGGAGCGGAAGACATCTTGGGAGTGACCTAATGCTGGGCTTTGGTTGGACCTGACAGCTGTAGGGAGAGGTGAAAGGAGGGAGACCTGGCAGAGCTGGAGACCTGGAGGGAGATCTGATGCCAACCCTCATGCTCCTAAAAACACACCTTAATATTTTTTCTGTTCCCCCTTTCCCCCCAAACCGAGATGCATCTTATGGTCTGGTGTGTGTCTTATGAAGCGAAAAATACCGCAAACATTAGTAATTCAGAAATTTGAGTCTCTTTGAGTCATGCTCTTAGGGCCTGTTCAGACTATGCGCGTTCCTGGACGTTTTCAGGGAACGTGTCTGGGTACCAAAAACGCATAGGAACGGCTCCTAATGCTTTTGAATGGGCTAGTTCACATGTATGCGTATGAGACGCAAACGTTTCTCATCCGCATTGCTGCACGCAGTTGTGTGCCTCATAGAAACGGACGCAATGAAAGTCTATGGACGCGTATCAAAAACGCGTACTATTGCGTTTTTAACGTCCGTTTTCCTCTGCGGTTCCCATAATTTTTTTTTTCCCCCTGGGTCACGTGTGTGTGCAAAACGCAATAGAATACGCATTAGAACGCAAGAAAAACGCATGCGTTTTTCACCTTGCGTTTCTTTGATTTTAAGCGCATTCTTCATACGCAGATAGTCTGAACAGGCCCTTAGAGGAGCTACAACGCATACATAGCGTCCTTACTGTAAAAGTGTACATTTTTACAATTTATCATTTACCAGTGAAACCTTGCCTTCAGAAATGTTTGGCTTCTCAAAATACTTCTTGTGCAGGATTCTCAGCATCTCTTTTATTCATTACAAAATCACTCCCTGGAAAGCATGTGTACAAAGTTGTCGGCCAGCCTATGTACTCATTTTCACACTATCCTGACAGGTGAACTGAGCAACTGCTGTTTAGTAAGTGCTTTTGAAAAAAAAAAAAAATCCCAATTGTTTATGGTTTGAGACTAGGTACATACACACGCACAGTGGTTGTCACCTGAAGGTATTGCAGCTCGATGAAAGGGAACAAAGCTTGGGTGACAGTTTTGGGGTTGCATGATCTACAGATGCCATGCCATGCCATGCACTGCTACAGCAAAGCTGCACGTTCTGTTTCTGTTGGGTAGAGAGAAAGACAGTGGGCTGGACAATGGGTTCCTTCAAGAGAGGTAAAAAGGAGAATAATGCGCTTGTGGATCGCTGTTCTTTAAAGATACAGCATTCCAACTCTTTAAATGACATTACGGAACACCTATACACACACTCATTTCTTTGACATTTATTAAATGACAGAACTGAGGCTAGTTGCACATTGTGTCTTTGAATTTGTTATACATTTTATTCATCATTTTACATTTGTCTCTGTAATTACTATGTCTACCAATTCTGTATTTTGTACCAGTGTCTATATTTGGTGTATACCATGTCTGTATTATCAGGTACCCCATGTTTGTTTTTTCCTTTGTACAGCACTACAGAATATGTTGGCGCTTTACAAATTAATATTAATAATTGTTATAACATGCACATAACAAAAAGAACATTTGTAGTGGCATGCAGTGTACTGTAGGCATAGCAACTGACCAATGTGCACCTTGATTGACAAATGTGTGTGTTGTGTGCAATTATAGCAACGCACTGCATGTTGTACGTTGTAATACCAGAATCTGTTGCACACCTTT
The DNA here is from genome assembly GCF_040937935.1 of Hyperolius riggenbachi. NCBI lineage: Eukaryota > Metazoa > Chordata > Amphibia > Anura > Hyperoliidae > Hyperolius > Hyperolius riggenbachi. Next base: position 156,088,033 of record NC_090653.1, on the reverse strand, counting down.
TCAGCTGATGAGCTGTAAACCGTTGATAGACTTTGAGCTGCTCTGTATTACAGTGCAGGAAACGGTGTCCGATACAAGGTATTGCAAGGTGTCCGTGTGAGAGTCTATATATCTAAGCATTCATTTGTTCTAATCTAGTGTTAATTCTGATAATATGACAAAGGTATAAAGCTCGGTTCACATCGAGTACCTTTAGCTTACGTTCCGCTCCGATGAGCGGAACGCAGCAGTGGCAGCAATGCTTTCCCGATGGGAAAGTGCACATTGCTCCGTTCCGCTCCCTGCATTCCGCTCATCAGAGCGGACGTTCCTGACATGTCGAGACCTTGCGTACCCGCGTCGCTAACAGAATGGAAGCAGATGCGCTCCAATGTGAACCGAGCCTAAATTCCTGGAAGCTACCATAATGCCAAGAAATGTTGTTTGCATCAAATATAGCATGCAGCTTTTTTTTTTTAGCTTGAAAACATTCTATTTTTAGAAGGGCAGTACATAAAAAACAGTTGAAATGCCATGGAAATTAGTGGACTTATCAGGCATTGTAGCAGTGAGAGGGCAACAAAAAAGGGAAGGCATGGGCCGATTCAATATTCACTACAAACTACAGTATATTAGATAAAATAAGTCCAACACAGAGCTGGGAGAGAATCTGTCTAAAACGGGGATGTCCCACTCCAGTTCTCGAAGCCATATTCATGCCATGTTTAGGATGAATGGAGAAATGTGTTCTACTTGATGAACAACAACTTTCCTAATTCTGTTCAATTCATTCTGAGCTGTGCCAAAACTGAGGATCACGGCCCTTGAGAACTGGCGTTGGACATTCCTGGCCTAAAACAAACAGATAATTATGTACATAACTTTTTTAAACGCGTACGTTAAAAAGGGGCACTGGGAAAAAAGGGCGCCGGGTTTTTAACGATAAGCATGGATAACGTTTAAAAATGTATTGTACTGTATTTCGTTTAAAATTAATGTTTTATAAAGTTATAAATCATTAAATAATGTGCATTAAATCGGCAATTGTAAAAACGTGAATCTTTCGTTTAAATAGTGAAACGTATAATAATGTTTAAAAAAAAAAAATACTAAGTAACCCTCCCTGTACCTACCCCTAACCCCTAGACCCCCCTGTTGATGCCTAAACCTAAGACCCCCCCTGTTGGTGCCTAAGTAACCCTCCCTGTACCTACCCCTAACCCCTAGACCCCCCTGTTAGTGCCTAAACCTAAGACCCCCCTGTTGGTGCCTAAACCTAAGACCCCCCTGTTAGTGCCTAAACCTAAGACCCCCCTGTTGGTGCCTAAACCTAAGACCCCCCTGTTGGTGCCTAAACCTAAGACCCCCTGTTGGTGCCTAAACCTAAGACCCCCCTGTTGGTGCCTAAACCTAAGACCCCCCTTTTGGTGCCTAAACCTAAGACCCCCTGTTGGTGCCTAAACCTAAGACCCCCCTGTTGGTGCCTAAACCTAAGACCCCCCTGTTGGTGCCTAAACCTAAGACCCCCCTGTTAGTTTTTTCGTTTAAAAATAATGTTAAAAAAAAAAAAAAATGTACTGTTTTTCGTTTAAAAATAATGTTTAAAAAAAAATATTGTACTGTTTTTCGTTTAAAAATAAAATTTAAAAATGTATAAATCATTAAATAATGTGTAATCATGAGAAACAGTAATAAAACATTAAGTCTCCGGGCGCCGCTTTTAAAACGTTATTTATCTCCGGCGCCCTTTTTTCCTATCGGGCGCCCATTAAACGATATTTATTATAGGAGTGAATGGCGGCGCCCGATTTGTCCACTAGCCTCAGGCGCCCGAATTTACTGTTTCCTTTTTAAACATCTATAGTAGACCCCACAGGTTTGTTGTGGAGAGGGGTGCGCTGAATCTGTCTTTAAACTAACCATTTCATTGTCAAAAATGCAGATCCTATTTATAAATTACAAGTTGAAATATTTTACATATTGTACCAGTTTTTTTTTTATCAATCATCTTTTTATTAAAGCAAAAAAAAAGCATACAGAATAAAACATCATAAGACAATAGCACAATTAGAACAGCGAGCATGATGTATAACATTCACAATAAAAGCATGTTATACAGGGGACACATATCCCGAATAGGAAACATAAGTATCAACAATAAAACGATATATTAAATTGCATAGTCTACCCTGTAAGCCCAATAGGCTCGCCAAACCAATCACAACATAAATCATAAATTGAAAACCTACAGTACAACCGTACATAAAACACAAAGGAAAACAAATAAAACAAGGGAATAAAAACTAAAACACAGACTAACACAAACAGCATAGACCTCTATCTGACCAACAAGTTAAGCTGTCAAAAGAAATAAGTGTCATATTGGACACACCCAGTCCTCTGAGGCGTATATAGAAAAAAAATTAAGGAGGCTTACGGCTACGTGATTGGAGCCATGATGACATATCCCAATCCTCCCATTGACCCCACAGCTCCCTATGAGCATCTGAAGCATCATGAATTCTAGCTGTTAAGTCTTCCAATCGCTTAAAGAGAACCCAAGGCGGGGTTCTGAGAATAAAATCGACATACAGAGGCTGGGTCTGTCTATAGAGCCCAGCCTCTGTTGCTCTATAGATCGCTCCTAAGACCACCCCCCCCCCGCGCTCTGCAATACCTCATAACTCACAGCCGCGCTGTGCGGCTGTGTTTACCTCTCCTCTGTCAGTCTCGGCTGCTCCCCCGCCTCCTGCATCGCTCCGGTCCTGCCCGCATCCCTTCCCTCCAATCAGCGACGAGGGAAGGGACGTGGGTGGGGACCGGAGCGATGCAGGAGGCGTGGAGTGTCGAGACTGACAGAGGAGAGGTAAACACAGCGTGCTCTGACAAGCTGCGTGTCAGCAGCGCGACTGTGTTTTATTACAGAGCGCAGGGGGGGCTTAGGAGCTATCTATATAGCAACAGAGGCTGGGCTCTATAGACAGACCCAGCCTCTGTATGGGGATTTTATTCTCAGAACCCCGCCTCGGGTTCTCTTTAACATCATTAATTTTATCTATTAACATAGATTTACTGGGAATTGATGGGGATTTCCAAAGCTGGGCAATTAACCTCTTAGCTGCAGATAAAATATGTAACATGAGCTTCCAACTTTTACGAGGAGAATTCTGAACAGGAAGGCCTAGTAGGGCATTAAGTTGATGTATATCGACATGTGTTTCAAAAAACCTCTGAGATAAGCGATGAAACAATAGACCAAAAAGGTTTTACCAGTTTTTGATGTCCTATTTGTTTCTTTTCATACAGATGGTGTGGCGAGAGCCGGATCAGCTCTTTTCAATGAAATGAGGAATGCTGTATTCGGGAAGGTGGCACAGAGTTCCATCCGAAGGATTGCCAAGAATGTATTCTTACATCTGCATAATCTGGACCTGGGCTTCCACTTGAGCAGACAGACAGGAGCTCTCTCCAAAGCCATTGATCGGGGTACAAGAGGCATCAGCTTTGTGCTCAGTGCCCTGGTGTTTAATCTGGGGCCCACAATGTTTGAGGTGTTCCTTGTTAGCAGCATCTTGGTATGTTTTGTATGCAAAAAAAAAAAACTTTTATTAGTCTTAGTATTTCTTTAGGTGAGGCCTGCCAAAAAATAATTCTAAGTGCTGATATAATGTCCAGAAAAAGAATTTAAGTCCTGCATTAACTAGTAGGAACAGCTGTTCATATTTCCCAAACATGCTTAAGGTGGCACTGGGGCATTCACCAGCAACACCAACAAAGGGGCATTAAAGGTTTGTAGTACATTGGAGCCTATGTCCACTTGGGAAGCCATAGCAAAGATGTGATGCTGTTGACGTAACTGAAATGAACGGTTTACTAAAAGTAATTTGGACTTGTGTTTTATAGGTATTGGGTTTTCCTGCACAGTATTTCAATACACAAGACTGCTATAAACTCTTATACATTAATTTAGTGTCTTACAACAATGTAATCGTATGCAAAAAACTTATGTATACTAAAAGCTCTATGAAAATGTAAACACCCTTAAAGAGAACCAGAGACGAAGCACCCTCATGTATTTTATTACATTTATCGGTGGGAATATGACAGTAAACACCTACCCTGCTTTTAGTTTCATTCGTATCTGCTTAATTAGTCTATTATCATCTGTGATAAGAATCCCAGACTGGCTCAGTCTAGGTTTGACCTGGAATCATTATAGCTGAGTCACTCTTCTGTGGAGTCTTTTCAAGCCCAAGCCTGCCACCTCCTGGCTCAGATTTCCTGCTTTGCATACTGACAGCTGTGATGATATGGGACGGGCTGCTGCTGCTGAGAGAGAATCTCTGAAACAGACAAGTGTGGCTTCAATATGATCTGTGTGCACTCTGCATAGATAATGATGATGACTGCAGTTTCATTCCTATGAAAGACACTTCCTACAGGCAGCTGCACATCATACCAAAATGAAAGCACACAGATGAAAGGCTGCAGCAGCCTTTCTCATATAGCCTAAATAGCAGCCTAGTCTCATATAGCCTAGACAGCACATCCATAACAACTCATAACCCGGAAGCAGAAGGGATATGAGCCGGCGGCCATATTTGATTTTTCCTGGAGCAATAATGGATAAAGAACACTAAAAAAGGCACACCAGAGCGGCGAAATTATCAGGTAGAGCATTTATTCTTTACAAGCTATCGACTGATGTTTATTTTGTGTGAAACGTTCATCTCTGGTTCCCTTTAAGGGCTGTTTTCCACTACATGTGTTTTCTAATGCAATCAAATCGTATCAAACTAGTATTGTTTAAAAGGAAAGATATATGGCAGTGTCCATATCCCTTTCACTCCAGGTTTCTTTTAAACCTCCTTGGCGGTAACCCCGAGCTACGGTCGGAGCGGAAAACCGCAGCTCAGAGTTGTAACACCGACCTACACTCGGTGTAGCCGCCGGAGGCTCTGTGCAGAGCAATGCACACAGCGGGCATTTCAACTCACCTCCCAGGGGATCCTGACGTCAGCCGCCATTCTTCTTCTGCGCCTCCGAGGCTCTGCTTCCCCCTGGTGAGATCGCCGTCTATCGTCATGACTACAGTCGGCAATCTCACTTTAGGGTTACAGCGCCAACCGGAGAACGGAGGGAAAACAGCAGAGCTGGAGCCCACGGAGGTGAGTGATTGCTGGGGCTGCTGCAGACTCTCTGCTGGTATGATTTTTTTCATGATTTTAGGGTCTAAAAGCACATGAAAAAATTGTACTGCGTTTAGACCCTATAATCAGTAGGAATCGTACCACTAGGGAGGTTAACCACTTAAGTACCAGCGGTCTCTGCCCCCTTAACGACCAGGGACCGCTGGTACAATACTGACGGAATCCCGACGAATCGCTGCATATACCCGCCATCACCGACGCATGCTGGGATCCTCCTGACATCCACTCTGCTGTCTCTATGACGGCAGAGTCATGTGAGCCAGTCAGGAGCCGCGGTCAGGGAGTTGAAATTGGCTCCTGACCAGCTCACAGGGCTCTGTTATCATAGAGACAGGCAGAGCAAGTGAGCTGCGACGGGACACGGCGGGGATTCAGCTGCAAAATCGGCAGAGAGCGACGAAAATGGTGGATGTGCGCTACGGCGGTGATTGAAATCTACATCCTCCCAGCCAGGTAACCACCAAAACGGTGTAGAGTTCAATCACCTCGCTCCTTAAAGGGATACTGTAGGGGGGTCAGGGGAAAATGAGTTGAACTTACCCGGGGCTTCTAACGGTCCCCCGCAGACATCCTGTGTTGGCGCAGCCACTCACCGATGCTCCGGCCCTGCCTCCGGTTCACTTCTGGAATTTCAGACTTTAAAGTCTGAAAACCACAGCGCCTGCGTTGCCGTGTCCTCGATCCCGCTGATGTCATCAAGAGTGCACAGCGCAGGCCCAGTATGGTCTGTGTCTGCGCAGTACACTCCTGGTGACATCAGCGGGAGCGAGGACATGGCAATGCAGGCGCAGTGGTTTTCTGACTTTAAAGTCAGAAATTCCAGAAGTGAACCGGAGGCGGGGCCGGAGCATCGGTGAGTGGCTGCGCCAACACAGGATGTCTGCGGGGGACCATTAGAAGCCCTGGGTAAGTTCAGCTCATTTTCCCCCGACCCCCCTACAGTATCCCTTTAAGTAGTTAAGGAACATTAGTCTAAAATTCCTGAAATATTTGCCAGTGCATTATTTTGCAGAGTAGTGTACTCTTTGGCCTCTCTCTGGAGTGCTTTTTACCTAATCATACTGATGACCTCTTGCCAATTAACCTGAGTAGTTGTGAGATTTTCCTCCAGGCATTTCCTCCTAGCATTAGGGCCCATTCACACTTAAATAGCGCAAACCGGTAGCACTCAGTGCTACCGTTTTGCGTGGGTGATTTTACCGCGATCAGCGCGGTAAAATCATGGTACACTTCCGCGAATCCCGATGATCACGATCAGCTCTTGTCTAAGCACTGTACCGCGATCGCTCAAGAATCGTGGCAAAATGATGCAAGCAAACCCGTTTTGCGATTGCCATTAATCGCGATCGGCAGCAATCGCCATTCAGATATAATTGCGCTGGCGCTTTGGTGATTAGCGAGAATCACCCGCTAATTGCCATTGTGAGAAGGGGCCTTTACACAATGCGCTACACGCTTTTTTTCTTCAGCTTTTTGATACACGTTGTTAAAGGGAAACTTAAGCCTGACAAAAGAAAAACAGTTTTATGTACCTGGGGCTTCTAACGGCCCCCTGCTGTCGACCTGTGCATGCGCTGGTACTAAGCAAACCTCCGGTCCCCTGCCGCAACTTAGTTTAGTTTTCGGCAACTGGCTCTGTCGCTGGTGCCTGTGCGGCCCTGGCCGCGTGCGTCCTCGTTCACACTCCCATAGCCGGGAGCGTCCTGCACAGGCGCAGTACGAGAAAATCTCTACTGTGCCTGCACTGGACACTCACGGCTGCGGGAGAGCCAGTCCCTGAAAATGGAATAAAGCTGCGGCAGGGGACCGGAGGCTTGTTTAGTGTCAGTGCGGGCACAGGTTGACTTCAGGGGGCTGGTAGAAGCACCAGGTAAGTAAAACTGTTTTGTTTTTTCCCCAGGCTTAAGTTTTCTTTAAAACTGCACTCATTTATTTATTTATTTATTTTTATAAATAACACAGGGTTATAACTACAAATCATGAGGCTCCCCCAGCAAAACTTTAATGGGGCTTTTACGAAACATGTAGACACCCATTTTCTGTGATAGCTCACACAGCCTCAGAGCCCATCTGTCTGGAAATACCATGTACCCTCCCCCTGTAACGGTATGTCCACCCTGACTCCCCTTGCCTGTAAGTGTGGCCACAACACCTGCTCAGAACGGGGAAAGAGAGCTCTATTTCAGAAGGTTAAAGAGGGGAAAAAAGTAGCGTTTTACTTACCTCAAGTGTGCTGCTGCTGCCGCCCCCACAGTATGATGTGCTACTAGTACTCTAGTCGCAGCTAGTATGCAGTCATGTTCAATTGCGTTCTCGTAGTTCACAAAGACTTAACAAAAAACTGCCATTGAAACGCGATCAAGGAGGTGCACAGCCTTGGCCACACATGCACAGTCTGCGATCTTTCTGAGTAGGACAGTGGCACACTGGAGGGGATCATGAGGGACCTGATGGACTGCAGAGGGCTGAAAGAAGTACCATGGGAGTAAAACACCACTTTTTTTTCGCCTGCCTCAGGTTGTTTAGCACGTCCAGCTCGAGGCCTTCCTGCTCCCCTGCAGTTACCTCTGTTCAATAACATTTCTCAGTTTCAGCTTTTGTCTTAACAATTTGTTGGAATTAAAAACTGTTAACACTAAAATGTGTGTACACTGTTCTACAATGCCTCGTTACTGCTCTACCAGAGTCTCCCACTTTGAATAATGCTCTCATTCACATTGAGGGCCTTGTCTCTGGCTGCATTGCGATGCAGTGGTCATGCGACCCCATTGAAGTGAAAGTAAATGTAACAATACCACACCGTACACAAATGTGGGCAGCAGCAGTGCTGAGTGTTGCGTATCACTTTGCACTGCTGCACATGTGAACGGGCAAAATTCTTACTTTTTGTTTTGTTTTTCTTTTTACAGTATTACAAATGTGGAGCTCAGTTTGCATTTGTAACATTGGGGACACTTGGAGCTTACACAGCATTCACAATTGGAGTAACACAATGGAGGTAATGAGACTGCATGAATGAGATTTTAAAAAGCCAGCATTCAGAATTCAAATGGCTTTTTCTAGTTTTATCTCATTTCATACTTGTAATAAATTGAAAAAAATCTTTCTGCATGCTTGTATGTTTCTAATTATCACTGGTTACTTGTATTATTTCTTGACAAACTTTCTTAAAGTACAACTCCAGCCAAAAATATTTTTATGTGGAAGCAGACAATTTAGGCACAGACGGCTACTGGACAGTTTGGATGCCGCAATAGAGTATAATGTTAATTAGCAGCAATCAGGCGCCAATAGGTTATAGCAATAAATAGCGGATACAGCACATTTGGTACCGGAAAAGCAAAGCAATATTACTAATAATATATAAGTGGCTTCACCCAGCTCCCAAATTTCCAGATGCTCTTTTTTTAATGTACGCAATCCTGTATAGTTTGAGGAAAGGGTTATGGGTCGTCCACTTTGCTTTGTGTCCCCATTTTCCTTTTTCTGTGTACCCATTTCCTGTTCCTGTGAAAGTTTGTCCTGAAAGTGAGCTGAATTACTAAATTACATTGAGAATTTGGGGTAAATATCCAATGTGATCAACTGTTTGAATGACTACTACTACTGCCATCAATGTGACTTCCCTTTTCCATAAGGAGATTTCTAACTCTTTCCCAATCTGTCCCACACGCAAAGCAGCGCCATTAAACTCTATGCAAAGTGCACCAGACTTTGCTAGCGCAAAATTTTTGATCAGCTGTGCACTGCGGTGCTAACCCAGTTGGTGCTTAAAGGGACTCCGAGCTCAGAGTAAAAATAAAATTTGAAATTAATCATTGCTGAGAAAGGAGGAAATAGCGCGGATGCTTGAGGAGGAGATGAAACTCTACTTCGAGGAGAACGCTAGAGGTATGATATCGCCAATAGTGGTGTGGGAGGCCCATAAGGTGGTAATGAGGGGAATTTTGATAAGAGAGGGGAGCAGAATGAAGAAAGCAAGAGAAGGGGAAATGGCAGGGTGTCTGGCGGAAATAACGAGGCTGGAGGCACAGCATAAAAAAACGCTGACAGAAAACGTACGGACAGATTTGACAAGAGAAAGAGAAAAGCTCAAGAATTTGTTATTCTCAAAAGAAAAATTTGCAGCAACTAGATGTAAAAGGAATTTTTACGAGTTCGGAAATAAGGGTAGTAGGCTTCTGGCGAGACAGCTAAAGCAACAACAGACGGCGAATTACATCCCATTTTTATGTGATAACAAAGGACAAAAGCATTATAGGAATGAGTCCCTATGTAGGATGTTCCATAAATACTATGCGAAATTATATGGGTTGGAAGAGGGTGAGTTGGGGAGCAGGGAGGGCATGCAGGATTATGTGACAGCCTCCGGCATGGGAAAAATACATCCTATGGATGCAGATAATATGGAAAGAGAAATATCGGTGGAAGAATTGGACAGGGCACTGGGGCAAATGCCGGTGGGGAAGGCCCCGGGCCCGGACGGATATACCCTTGAATATTATAGAAGATTTGGGGAAACCCTGAAACCCTACTGGGTGAGGGCATTAAATGGCATTAAGGTATGGGATTGTGGGGAGGGTAGACTGGGTCGGGAATCCCTGGTGTCACATATCTCGGTGATACCAAAGGAGGGGAAGGATCTGGCATCCTGCGCGGGATATAGGCCCATATCCTTACTAAATATAGATTTAAAGGTGCTAGCAAAAATCTTAGCAAATAGGATAAACCCAGTACTAAAGGAGTTGGTACATTATGATCAGGTGGGTTTTATACAGGGGAGGGAGGCAAGGGATAACACTGTGAGGTCGGTAGACGTGATGCAGTGGGTGGGATCCTCACCTGACCCTGTGGTCTTGCTATCAACGGATGCGGAAAAGGCATTTGACAGGGTCAGGTGGGGATATATTAAGGTGGTGTTGGAGCATATAGGCTTGGGTGAAAACATGAGAGCCTGGATAGCATCTATGTATAGAGATTTAACGGCCAGAGTAAAAGTTAATGGAATATTGTCTAGCCCCCTGGAAATAACAAATGGAACCAGGCAGGGTTGCCCGCTATCCCCCCTGGTATTTGCCCTAACCCTGGAGCCCTTTTTGAGAACAATTCGTAAAAATGTAGATATCACAGGGGTAAAAATAGGTGGGACAGAGCACAAGATCGCAGCATATGCGGACGATCTGCTGTTTTATCTGACAAACCCCAGAATAGCTCTGCCAAATTTAATGAAGGCATTTACTGAATATGGGAAGATTGCAAATTTTAAGATTAATTGGGACAAATGCGAAGCGATGAGCATGGGGATGAAGGAGGAGGAGGTAGAACAATTAAAAACAAATTTCTCGTTTAGATGGGTGAAAGATTCCCTAAACTATCTAGGTATAAAATTGGCGAGAAATACGCAGGAGAACATTAGATTAAATTATTACCCACTGCTTAATACACTGAAAAAAGATTTAGAAAGATGGGCTAAATTGAAACTCTCCTGGTTCGGAAGGATCAGTGTGCTCAAAATGAATATCATGCCGAGGCTGCTATATGTCTTCCAGGCCCTCCCTGTTCCCCTACCCAGAAGTTACCTGGATGAATTAAGGAGGATGTTTACAAAGTTCGTATGGCAGAATAGAAGGGCTAGGCTGAAATTTGCATTTATTTCACAGTCAAAAGATAAAGGTGGGTTAGCTGTACCGGACCCCATAAGATATTATCAGGCAGCGGTTTGTACTAGGGTGGTGGATTGGAATAGAAACGAAGCTTCTAAACAATGGGTCGGGTTGGAGAAGGAATTTTTGGAAGGGGAACTAAGGGAAGCTCCCTGGCTCCCATATATATCGGAGGCATTTCGAATGACAGGCTCACTGGTAGAAAACACCCTGAAAACCTTTAAAAAGGTAAGTAGTAGGAGGGAGATGTCTACGAGCCCCTCTCCCCTTATGCCATTGTTGGGAAATAGCAGATTCCCGCCGGGGTGTCTTAAAGGAAGCTATAGAGAATGGAGGAGGGGAAGAAGCCCACGGATCTGTTCTATGATCAGAAAAGGTAGATGGTTGGAGGAAAGGGAAATAGCAGAACAACTACAGGTGATGCAGATAGACAGGTGGAGCATGTACCAATTTAGACATTTCCTTCGTACACTGGGCATGAGGGAGACACTGTCTAGGGAACTGACTCAGTTTGAGAGGCTATGTATGATGGAGGGATCGACAAAGGGAACAATAGCAAAAATTTATAAAATTCTGGAGGAGGAGGAAGACCATACTAAGTACAAAATAAAGTGGGAGGAGGATATGGGGAGGAATTGGAAGAGTACCCAATGGGAAAGAATTGTGAGGATGACACACAAGGCCTCGATGTCCACTAGAATACAGGAATCTGGGTATAAGTTGGTAATGAGGTGGTATTATACGCCAGTGAGATTAAGTAAGATGAGTGGGGCAAGCCCGATATGTTGGAGGTGTGGCAAAGAAAGAGGAGATCTAATGCACATCTGGTGGACATGTGAAGGCCTCGCTGGATACTGGGAGAAGGTAAAGAAATACATATGGCAACTGGCTGGAATACCAGCGCAGTCAGGCCCGGAGGTATATTTGCTACATTTGGTGGAAAAAGGGATTAAAGAATATAGAGGGTCTTTGGGGATGCACTTAATCAATGCCGCGCGAATTCTAATTGCAAGAAATTGGAAGTGTCAACAGGCCCCCGCCATAAGGGAATGGTTCACAGAAATTGATCAAATTTACCAGATGAAAGAACTCTCAAGTATAATTAAAGGAAAAGAAAATCGGGGGTGGGATAAATGGTTAGAATTCAGAGAAACAGAAGAGTATGAGAAGGGTAAGATATAGTGCCCAGAAGGGAATGGGAGGCGCGCCTATGGGCAGGGAGACATAGGCCCTGGTCCATGGGTCTCTGCGGGAGGCCGAGTGGTTGGTGGAGGGGGAACATGGAGGAGTACCAGGGCTGAGGCTACTTTGCATAAATTCGGGTCTGAGAGAAGAGAAAGACAGATGGGCCCGGTGTGTATGTATTCACTGCACTGGGTGTGACTTAAACTTCTGGGTGATGGCTCTAATCTTATACCAGGGTCAGTTAGAGGGGGATGTAAACTGAGGATAGGGAAGGGGCTCTCCCCCAAGATGGGAGTAGTGCCAGGAAGGGGGTGGGGCCAATGATAAATGGCGTAGGAAGAGGCGAGAGAAGAAGAACTGACCTGGGGACAGTGGAGGTGGGTCAGATTTGGGGTGGAGGGGGCGGTGGGTGGGGGTGGGGGGCTCGGGAGGGATATCCTCAGGAATATATGTATAGGATGTTGCACTGGTATCTCTTTTTTCATTTTTGTAAGTTGTTGGAAAATATTTATTATTGGATAAATAAAGAATAAAAAATAAAAAAAATAAAATTTGAATTTACCCGGGGCTTTCTCCATCCCAGCCCTGGTCGGGACGTCCCACGCCGGCCTCCTGGCTCTTCTCCCGGCGGCCGGTCCCCCGGGCGACACTGGCGAGTGTCGGGCCTCCTCCTTCCGTATACGTCACGAATGACATCATACACGCCGGCCGCCGCGCGTCATGATTAAACCGCACATGCGCCGTGCTGTCATGCCGGCCGCCGTCATGACGCGCGGCGGCCGGCGGGGATGGAGAAAGCCCCGGGTAAGTTCAAATTTTATTTTTACTCTGAGCTCGGAGTCACTTTAAACTTATTACGCCTAAAAACTTATCACACCTAAACTTATCATGCCTAAACTTATCATGCCTAAACAGAGTTTAGGCGTGATAAAGGGCTTTTCACTAGCGTACTAACTGTTAGCACCGCTTTGTGAATCAGGCCCAATATGAGAAGTTAAAGTCAGCCTGCGGCAATAGAAATATGCACTACAATAGCTATACAGTATTTGACTTTAAAGATTCAAAATCAGCCCGATTGTATCATCTTATCTTCATTATCTGCAGAAATACTTGCCTGGAACAAGCATGCAGATGAAAAATTCAGACATTTCATTGTCCACAGTCCTAATGTTTCTTTGATGTTAGTCACAGGCAATCAGGATGACAGCCTCAGATCTGGCCTAGTTGAAAGCAGTACAGCAATAGAAGCTCCCCATATTTGTTTCATCACAAGTTTGATGCAATCAAGCACACATGCTTCTGACATTACATTTCTGTTTGGACATTGAATTGCTCAGACAGGGTGTGAAGAATATGTTTAAACTTCTGTCTTGCCTATATTACAGTGGTGTAAAAAATGACTTGACCACTTTAAGATTTCCTGTGTTTTACTTATTCCTAACAGGCTACACAGACACATACTGTATTTACTTCTTATAAATTATCACCTTTAGTGAAAATCTAACATGGAACCGGTGTCTCGCAACATAATTGATAGTATCCTTAACCTCCCCGGCGTTCTATTGAGATCGCCAGGGAGGCTGCGGGAGGGTTTTTTTTTAATTAAAAAAAAACTATTTCATGCAGCCAACTGAAAGTTGGCTGCATGAAAGCCCACTAGAGGGCGCTCCGGAGGCGTTCTTCCGATCGCCTCCGGCGCCCAGAATAAACAAGGAAGGCCGCAATGAGCGGCCTTCCTTGTTTTGCTTAGATCGTCACCATGGCGACGAGCGGAGTGACGTCATGGACGTCAGCCGACGTCCTGACGTCAGCCGCCTCCGATCCAGCCCTTAGCGCTGGCCGGAACTTTTTGTTCCGGCTGCGCAGGGCTCAGGCGGCTAGGGGGGCCCTCTTTCGCCGCTGCTCGCGGCGAATCGCCGCAGAGCGGCGGCGATCAGGCAGCACACGCGGCTGGCAAAGTGCCGGCTGCGTGTGCTGCACTTTATTTGATAAAAATCGGCCCAGCAGGGCCTGAGCGGCAGCCTCCGGCGGTGATGGACGAGCTGAGCTCGTCCATACCGCTCAGGAGGTTAATTATATGCCACACACTGGAACTTTCCCACCACCCTTTACTCGTTCTCAATTATCCTGCTTGTTTTACTCTCACCCTCTCCACAGAATAGCAATTGTCAAGCAACATGTTTCTGCAGTGGTCATTCTTAAAGGATCACTGTCGTGAAAATCTCAAAATTTAAAATATATGTAATTACATACAAATAAAAACGTATGTTTCTTCCAGAGTAAAATGAGCCATAAATTACTATTCTCCTATGTTGCTGTCACTTACAGTAGATAGTAGAAATCTGACATCACAGGTGTTGGGCTAGTTCATCGCCTCCATCTCCATAGGGGATTCCTAGCCTAGTCTTTATTCTTTATGAAGACACTCCTTGAAAAAGATTTATACAAAGATGCTGGCCAGCCTCCGTGCTCGCTGTACACTTTTTACTTTTTTTTGGTAGTTAGACAGAGCAACTGCCATTCAATAACTGCTTTTGAAAATAAAGGAACCCCCCCCAAGAGCCTCCTATGAAGAGATGGACTAATTCAAAGCCTATTGGTTCAGTCAGATTTCTACTACTCACTGAAAGTAACAGCAACGTAAGATAAAATACATTTATGACTCCTTTTACTGTGGAAGAAACATACTTCTTATCTGTATATGTTCAGTTCATCTTACTTAACAGTAACACTGTTTGAGATAAGAAGTAGAATTCCATTTGATTGCTGGGGAGTTTCTGTTGGTGTCTGTTTTCCATGAATTAAAGATTGGATTCTATGCTTACGTTAAAAGTTGACAAACACATTGAAACACAGATATCAATGAGCGAAAACAAACAGTCAAATAGATGCCCAAAGACTGACACCTAAAAGTCAGAAGAATTCATGTTTCTTTGGTTTGGATCAAATGACAGATGTTTCGGTTGAACTTGCGGGTGACCGTAAGCACCAACACTACTGCCGAAGGTCCCAACAGATCTTCATAGGGCCAATTTACAAACCTCTCACCATGCCTTTACTACTTACTGTTAATTTATTAGATACTCAGGCCCATATGCATATTTTCATAGTTTGCCAGTAAAATGCCTTAGAAAGTGCCAGTAAAATGCCTTAGAAACCACCAGCAAACAAGAAAATACTCAGAATAATTTTGATTGATACTTTTTTAATTGCTGAAACGTTCAATTGCTCATGGGGCACTGTCTAATTATGTTTGGGTAGGAGAACACTGCCTATTTATGTCATTTGAGAATACACTCGGTCTTATCTTTGTGGAGAGCACTCTGCCTAAGGCCTCCTGCACACTACATGCGATTCCGATTTCAAATTTTAATCGATTTTCACATGCGATTCCGATTTTTAATTGGTACTGCATGCTGCGTTTTTCCTTTTTATAGCATCCAGGAAAAAAACGGAATCGCAAATCGGATTTGCAGTGTGCAGGGAGTTTAAGTGTTATTTAAAGGTAGAGGGCACAGCTTAAATATGTTATGGGGGAGACCTGCATAATTATATTCAAGTGGCACAGTTTGCCTTATTATATTGTTTGGGGGCCCACTGTGCCTAACTTCGTTATTGAGGAAGGACAATTATTATTATTTATTTATATGGCGCCAACATTTTCAGTAGCGCTGTAAATAGTACAAAACAAAAAGTGGAGAGCATAGGTACACGAGAAGTTCAAAACTCTGTGCAATCAGAACATCCAGCAATACAAGTACACATGCATACATAGTTGATGTATGTTTTAAGACATCCCCAATACTGATACATGTTCATATGATAAATTATAGCAGTATAAGAAACACTAGGATGTCCCTACCCTTGCGAGCTTGCAATCTAGAGGGTATTGGGTTGGAGATGATTTTATTTTATATAGGTACACAAAAGGAAAGTTCACCTGGCACTCAGCGAACGTGGTGCAGTAAACAACTGCACATTGAAATTAGCACTTATTCACATACTCCATCCTTAACAGCAATGGTGGCTTGTGGGTTCAGCAGACAGCGTGCAATCGGTGATTGGCAGAAAACTAACTGGCAATTATTAGTACAAAAAGACAGTCCGTGCACCACTCCTATGGTTGCTTTATTCCCTACATTTGCCACAATACAAATGTAAACATGCTCACATCGTGACAGTCAAGAAAGGATAGATTAAACCTTGGTCTGAAGTTTGTGCTGGGAAGGATTAGGGAGGGTGACCTGGGGGGGATGGGACAGCACATCACCACCTACCTGGTCACCCTCCCTAATCCTTCCCAGCACAAACTTCAGACCAAGGTTTGATCTATCCTTTCTTGACTGTCACAATGTGGGCATGTTTACATTTGTATTGTGGGGAATGTTGGGAATAAAGCAACCATAGGAGTGGTGCACTCCTCTGTCTTTTTGTACTAATAATTTTCTTTTATATGTTGGCCACATTCTGCCTTATTGGTATTTGGGGGCTCAGTCTGCTTAATTATGTTTTATTTGGCAGGCACACTCTGCATAAATATGTTGGTGGGGCACCGTCTACCAAATTGGGTTGTGCGCTCTGCCTTATTCTGTTATGTTGTAGTACATGTTGCATAAGTAAGAATGGTGGGGGCTCATTAGGTGATTTGTAAGGACCCCATGTATAATATGTGGAGTTTCCGGAGGTGAGGGATATGCACAGTACCTAATTATGCTATTTCTGGGTGAATTAGCTGCCTATTATGCAGGTAGTGAGGACACTGCCTAATTATGTAATTTAGGGGTACACTCTGCGAAAGTATGCTACTTGAGTAGACAAGCTGCCTAATTGTTGTTAGGGGTATATGTCTTCTTAATTGGAATTTAAGGTTGTGGAAAACAGTATATAGAGTGTTTATTTTACTACACATCACATAGCCGATTGTTTAGGGATTCTTTTTTTTCAAAGTTTTGCTAGATCAGTTGGGGGTACCGCTGATTTCTGCTAAGTTGACATACTTTATTCTGTGTTGACCATGACCAGTTTCTGTGGCGCACTGGACAATTTGTCCTCCATTGATGACTGTAAAGACTTGTTCACACCTAGGTTGATTTTGGGGTTTTTTTTTAAGCGCAGGGGATTTTCAAAATTCTCTTCCGATCCACTCACCAAATCGCTACCTGTACCTTTTTTGGGCCGATTTGCCTCAATGAAAGGTATAGGGAGATTGCAAAGCACTTGAAGAAACACTTTGTATTGCGATTTCCCCAGAGTTTTCATGAATAAATACATTGTTTTTATTCATTTATTGTATTTGTTCATTTCCGGGTGAAAGGGTGACTGACGTCAGGAAGTGAAAAAACAGAACTGCTCTGCAAAATCACTTCGAAAAGCGCTTTATACAAAATCGCAGCGCGCAGGTAAGCGCTGGAACAAAAAACGATTGTGCAAAAAATCCAAAAACGCTGGCGTCGGCCACTTTAATTTTAGATGTGAACAAAGCCTAAGGCTTCTTGCACACCAAGACGTTGCATTAGGTGCCACGTTAAGGTCGCATAACGTGCACCTAACACAACGTATGGTGCTGCAAGAGCCGACGGTAGAGTGAGCCGCGTTAGGCGGCTCGAGTCCTATAATGTCTCCCAGAGTGGCGCTGATTGGCCAGCGGGACCACGTGATGCGGAGCGAGACACTCCGCATCACGTGGTCCCGCCGGCCAATCAGCGCCCGCCAGTGCAGTGAATATTAAGTAGCCATGTGCGCGGCTACTGTAGCTGGCTCTCCCCGCCTCCTCTCCGCCCCCCACTGCGCATGTGCAAACAGTCTAACGCGGCTATAGCCGCTCCAACGCCGTAGCATGCTGCACTTTGCACAGAACGTGCAGCGTTACATGTAACGCAACGTGGGCTGTGTGAACAGCCCACTTGTGTTACATTGCTGTGCGTTGGGGGAGCGTTACAGGCGCACTAACGTGCGCCTGTAACGTCTTGGTGTGTAAGCAGCCTAAGAGGATCTAATCTTTTAGAATCCTAGCAATGCTCCTAGTGGAAGAGGTGCCAAGAGGTGGTCATTCTATTAGAATTACTTCTAGAGCACATAGAGGACTCCGTAAAGTCGCAGAAGAACTCAAATGAACATTTAAGGAACAATGGGCCTCTCTCAGCTCAGCATCTATAAAAGAGTTGCAATAAGAAAACCACTGGTAAACGAGGAGAAACAGAAAGGCTCATCTAATATTTTGTCAGAAATGCATAGATTGACCCCAAGACTTTTGGCATGGTATTCTGTGGACTGATACGTTAAAAATCAAATGTTTTGGAAGGACATGGGTCTCATTGTGTGTGGCTAACACAGTTTACCACTATAAGTCAAACTTGGAATTAGTGTCATGAGTATTACTTGTTGGTGCGAGGTCCTGGGGACCTGCTGCAGTTCATGGAATCATGTCTTTAGCTCTAAACAGAAAGTACTGAAGGAAAATGTCTCGTCATTACCACAAATGTGCTGTATAGCAGGACAACAGTGATTAAACACGTAAGAGCAAGTCCACTTCTGAGAAAACACAAAGGCTTGGGGCTGGTCCACTCAAAGTCCTGACTTCATCCTCAGTGGATGATAGGACCTTTACTGGGTATTTAAAACTGGGCAAGAATTTCTACACAGTGATGCCAAAGATAGCTTTCCTTTTACCACAAGCATTACATTGCTGTTGTTGAGGCTAAAGGTGGCCTAAGCAATTATTACATTAAAGGTTGCCGTTAATGAATTTATTTTTTGAGATCAAAAATTATTGTGTTAGCAATAAGCAAAAATAGATAGGCAGATACTTTTTCACACCACTGTACTACAGTCTTAGGATTTCCTGTGTTATCCTCATCACATTATTAAGAAAAAGCCAGGCTAAATGATCTTACTTAGATTATGTTTTGTTTCTGCTTCATAGGACGAGGTTTAGAATAGAAATGAACAAGGCTGATAATGAAGCTGGAAATGCTGCAATCGATTCACTTCTAAATTATGAAACCGTGAAGGTAAGACATTCCAGCTTGCGGGCCCCTATCTGTAAAAGCAGGACTAATTGGGTTTATATACTCTCACAGCAAGCTTTCTACGTTTATTTGTTTAGTTCCTCTTGAGATGCAGTTATAGAATTTTGTTTGCTTCTTGTTTGTTTTTAATCTTCCATAAAAAGTGGCCTTTAATTGGTCTGCCTTTTATTTTTTCATTCATTTATGTTTATGAATATTGAATTGTCACGCTGCTTTCTCAGCATTGCTCATTATCAATAATAAAAACCGATAGTGCTGTCAAAAAATAATTACTGTACTCCTTCAATAATAACTGTACAATAGCATAATGCTTGCCGAATTTACAACTTCAAATCAATAAAACATAGCCAAAAGTAAGCTTTCGGGGCTGGTCCAATGGTAAGGAATTTAAAGGACCACAGAATTGAAAGGGATATGGAGGTTGTCATATTTATTTCCTTTTAAACAATGCAAAAGCCCTGGCTGTCCTGCTGATCTTCTGCCTCTAATACTTTTAGCCATAGACATTACTAATGCATGAAAAATGCCAGGCAATTCCTATTTTTGTAAAGAAAATAAATATGGCAGTCTCCATATTCCTCTCGCTGCAGTTGTTCTTTAAAGGACACCTGAACTGAGAAAGATATGAAGGCTGCCATATTTATTTCAGTTACCTAGCAGTCCGGCTAATCTTTGTCTGCAGTAGTGTCTGAATCGCACAACTAGAACAAGCATGCCGCTGATCCAGTCAAACTTCAGTCGGAAACAAGTTATCTGCATGCTTTTTCGGGGTCTGAGGCTATAAAACTTCTCAGCTAGTTAACAGAAATAACATAATCCACTTAACAGTTTATGAAGCCCTGAATCAAGTATGTTTTCTTCCTTTTTGCATCTGTAAATTTTTCCATTTTATTTCCCTGTACTTAATGTACTTTGTCCACAGGGGTACATACCCCTTGTTTGTGGGCAAGGTCTGCCTTGCCACCTCACCACCAGACCTAAATTCATTTGCAACTAGGGCGACCTTTGCATTTGGAGCCCTTCTAGTGATCAAACATGGATATGGCCCCACCACAGTGGATATTGCTGGATCCAGCTGCAACACCTGCCCATGTTTGTAGTATGCCATGCAGCTATTTCCAGTGAGAATTTAATCTGGTAATGATACGATACCCTTCCAGCTGTTTGTATAGATTTGTTTCTCAATCATTTTTGCTGCTTTAAAACCTTCTGTTGCTACTTTGCAGGAAGAACCCCTCTCTCCAAATCTAAAGTACAGGTTCTTTGCTTCGTTTAGGATTGTTTATCTATTGGTATGGTTGCTTCTAATTCTGAGGAATTGGCAAACCAGGATTCATATTTTCAAAACAGCAGGAATGATTACCTGCTGTGGACTTTCTCTAGATGCTTGTTTTTCAATAGTTTTTCCTGCTTGTAAATTAGTGAGACCAAAAATAGTAACCTCTCCTCGTAAACCATATTAGTTACCCTTAAAGGATTCCAGAGATGAAAACCTACATTTATCTTTATTTTTCTGTGGCTTCTTCCAGCCCCTAGAACTCATTTGGGTCCCCCACCACAGCTCCGGTGGTCCCGCTGAATGCCTGTAAGAATCGCCATCCCACCTGGGGCAGCGCTTCTGCACATGCATAGTACGCCCCGACAACGTGTGAGCTGGCGCTTGTATGCACAGAAGTGCCAACCCCCAGATGGGTCAGGGATCTTTACAGGCCTCCAGCGGGACCCCGGGGAGGAATGGAACTGCGGCAAGGGACCCCCAAATGACTTCTAGGGGCCAGTAGAAGCCCCAGGTAAGTAAAGATAGATTTAGTTTTTAGCCTCGGCAGTCCCTTACGTAATCTTCACCTACCTTTAGTACACTCTTAGGGTGTCCCTGACAACCAGGACCCTTTCCAACCTCCATCATTGAGCTTAAACTTAACTATTTGCCTATTGTGTCGAAGTGTAAAGTCCAGCTATACCTTCCTATCAGGCCCGGGTTTACCTCATAGGAGCCTATAGGCACAGGTGATCTGGCACCTTAGACTTTGCCCTCCATGAACCTACAAACACCCGCCGAACCGCACAGCAAGAGTGCTGGTTGACCCCGCAGTCACTTCTTCCTTCCCTTGCCGTCATAGGTAGCTACATGTGCCCCTTAGCATTAGGTAGCCAGAGGTACCCTGAATATTAAGTATCTAGAGGTGGCCCCAAGTATTAGGTATCTAGAGGAACCTCAGTATTAAATAACTAGAGGTGCCCTTGACTCAAGGGAGATCTTGTCAGTGGAATGCCGAGATCTTGTCATTGGAATGCCGAGAGCAGAGTGAGTAAACTCTCCTTTACACTCTCATCAGGACTCTGCATAAGGAAGGAGGGAGGCTCTCGGGGAGGGGAGGTAGCCGCCTTTCCATCATTAGGTGCCTGTAGGCACGTGCCTTATGGAAAATCCGGCACTGCTTCCTATACTGAATGCTATCTTAAGCTGGCCATACACTGGCCCGATTTGCTGCCGTTTCGACAGCAGATTCGATCACTGGGATCGAATCTGCTGCCAATCGTTCGCGCTACTTGCCGAATTTCGATCCATTTCGTCCGATCCCGTCGATCGCTCCATGCGTAAAATTATGGATATGGAGCGCGTCGCTGGCGGCGTTCGAGTACCCGACGACCGACGCAATAGAGCGGCAATACATTACCTGCTCCGCCGGCACGACTACCCCCGGTCACCGCTGCTCCGTCTCCGCGCTGGTCTCCGGCATGCTTCAGTTCCTCCTGCCCTGCAGGAAGAAGTAAAGCATGCTGTACCTGGAGACCTGGGGACTGGAGTAGCGCCGGCGGAGCAGGTAATGTATGCGGGCGGGGGGAGCGGCGGCAGCACCACCACCACCACAACAGATTGTGAACGGGTTCAGGCTGAAATCGGT
This sequence comes from Hyperolius riggenbachi, assembly GCF_040937935.1. Lineage (NCBI taxonomy): Eukaryota > Metazoa > Chordata > Amphibia > Anura > Hyperoliidae > Hyperolius > Hyperolius riggenbachi. The sequence continues at coordinate 156,066,062 of NC_090653.1, read as the reverse complement.
TCACAATCTGTTTGCAGTAAAGTTAGCCATACAATCCCTCTCTGATCAGATTCGATCAGAGAGGGATCTATCTGTTGGTCGAATCTGATGGCAAATCGACCAGTGTATGGCTACCTTTAATCTTTCTTTCACAATCCCTGATAGCTCTAAATACTCATAGTTGTCTGGTGCCTAATATTAACTCATCCTGGCCATTCACTGTTATAATTTGCTGTAGATCAGGTGATCGTAGAAAGTCTGAGAAATCTCAGAAATCCCTAAATATTTTGTTTTCATATTCTCAGTTGTCAGTACAAGCTCTCAGATTGCACTCTGGAATGATTGTTAGCGGGGCTTTAAACTAAACGAATTAGAAGGAATTGGAAGATGTAAAAACTATCAGTGCAATTGGTAACATATTTCTCATCTTATACCTAAATATTTTCAGAGACCCTCATTGTTTATGTGATGGCTTTATTATACATTGTTGCGTTTTATTTTGTTTTGTTTCAGTACTTCAACAATGAGAAATATGAAGCTGAAAGGTATGATGGATTTTTAAAAACCTATGAAAATGCATCTCTGAAGACTACCTCAACACTCGCTATGCTGAACTTTGGACAAAGTGCCATATTTAGTGTGGGCCTGACCGCCATCATGGTGCTTGCAAGCAAAGGAATCCTAGCAGGTCAGCAGAAGTTCTGGCAGGTTTTTTTTTTTTTTTTTACCCTATTTTTTTTTTTATTTTGTACTTATCCCAATTCTGCTAGCTTTATTTTTTCTCTTAAATGAAACCTGTATTTAGAATAAAATGGCTACATAACTATAGTGATTTAAGAAGGAGCATAAAGATGCCTGCATACACATTTTCTCTGTTCTCAGGGAAAGTGGGGCTATGATGAACTACTGTTTGTAGACTGGTAAAACTTTTTCATGTAAGTAAAGCTCTGTATGTTTGAATTAAAGGAAACAGGTTTTGTACTGTGTTAGCCATCAGTAAAAGCAACGAGTTTAGAAATCAGGATGATACCATTTATTGGCTAACTTAAAAGTAACCAAGCAGCTTGGGGTGACCCAAACCACTAGGAATGTATAGGGGGATAAAAGAGACCAAAAAGCCCTCCTACTAATAAGCAAAGCTTGGTGACATTTGCCGTCTTAAAACAGAAGGAAACTTGCAATAATTCAGCTATAAGTGAACATTTGTGGTTACCCACAATGCACCACTACTGAATATGCAAATTATCTATTTTCGCCCCTGTAAGCCAGGCAAGCATCCAGAACCACTGGTGTATAGCAAGCCTACAGCCATATCAATCCCTGCCATGTACTAATGAGGGCCAAAAGCCCGAAACAGGCTGTCTACATGTGGGTTGATGTGGCTGTGTAATATTTAAAGCTATAGGCTTGCTTTACACCAGCGGTTCTGCATGCTTGCCTGGCTTACAGGGGCGAAAATAAATAATTTGCATATTCCGTAGTGGTGCATTGTGGGAAACCACAAATGCTCACTTATAGCTGAATTATTTCAAGTTTCCTTCCGTTTTAAGAAGGCAAATTTCTCCAAGCATTGGCTAACTTAGAGACGAATAAATAGTAAGCTTTCAGCTAATAAAAAGCCTTCGTCAGACTTGGTTCCTGACAAAATGTGAAAAACACAGCTTATATATACTGACATACAGAGGAGAAACATTCTTTAGCAAACATAAATAAATGTAATTAGATGCCTTAACTGTTACTCCAGGAGGCTTTCTCAAACATCCTGGCTAAGTTGATAAGATCAACAGTTTCCTACAATATAACATAAAGCAGACGGGGAGACATCGTAAAATCCGAGTTCAAATTGTGACTGGGCAGACTACATGCACCATTAATTCTAAGCTAAAGAGTATTGTGGCATTTAAAACCCTCTTTCCAGCACATGAAAGAGAGAAAAAAAATGAATAGTGACAGTAAACACCATCTTACCAGCATATGAAACAAGAAAAAAAATGAAAATAGAAAAAATAAAAAGAATTGTGGCATTTAAAACCCATCGTACCAGCACAAGAAGTTAGTCCTTGTTCTTGTTCTCCTCTTATTTTCACCCCTGGTTGTTGTTCTCCTCTGTATGTCAGTATATATAAGCTGTGTTTTTCACATTTTGTGAGGAACCAAGTCTGACAAAGGCGTTTTATTAGCCGAAAGCTTACTGTTTATTCATCTCTAAGTTAGCTAATAAATGGTATCATCCTGATTCAAAATCCCTTGCTTTGAATTAAAGGACAACTGTAGTGAGAGGTATATGGAGGCCACCATATGTATTGCCTTTTAGACAATACCAGTTGCCTGGCAGCCCTGATTGTCTATTTGGCTGCAGTTGTGTCTGAATAAGACCAATAACAAGCATGCAGCTAATCTTGTCAGATCACACAATAATGTCAGAAACATCTGATCTGCTGCATGCTTGTTCAGGGTCTATGGCTGAAAGCATTAGAGGCAGAGGATCAGCAGGATATCCAAGTAACTGGTATTGCTTTAAAGGAAATAAATATGGCAGCCTCCATAAACCTCTCACTACAGTTGTCCAATAAATAAGCAATTGCTGCTTCAGTTAATAACTTTAGTGTGCAGTATATTTATTATAAGAGGGATAGTGATATGTATGTATAATTGTCATTTGTTATTTTCATGCAGGAAACCTAACAATTGGAGACTTGGTTATGGTGAATGGACTACTGTTCCAGCTTTCTATGCCACTTAATTTCCTAGGAACAGTCTATAGGGAGACCAGACAAGCACTCATTGATATGAACACGCTCTTCACTCTTCTAAGTGTGGACACAAAGATTAAGGTAATGTATTAACTGTGTAAAATATCATACTTTTAATGTGCATGTTTATCTTTCTTACAGCTTGTTTACAATAGTGATGTGTGGTAGCCATGCGTTATCAGGAAAAATGGCCACGATATTGTTGTCAGATGCATCCCCACATACAATTACAATCAATGGTTAGGGCGGTGTAGCACACAAAAATGCATCCTGCTGTTTGATAATGCATCACACCACAGAGAATGAGGGCTCGTACACACACACAACTAATGTTGCCCATCGAGGATCAGGAGCTGATCCCCTTGGGAGAACCTGCTGGACCCTGCTGCACACACACGTGTCAGCAGTGTAGCTGTGTTGCTATGCAGGGGGGGAGGGATAACAAAGCAGCGTGCATGACATCATACGGTGGGCGGGGGAGAGGTGCGAACAATGGTATTGGCGATGCTAGGGTTGAGCAGATCCGTCCAGTGAATCTCTCATGGGTTGTGGGTCGGCGGCTGAGGTTCTCGTTATCAGCTGCCATAGCCCATTTAAAGGGAACCTAAGCTGAGAGGAGTATGGATGTTTCCTTTTAAGCAACACCAGTTGCCTGGCAGTCCCTGCTGATCTCTTCAGCTGCAGCAGTGGCTGAATCACACACCTGAAACAAGCATGCAGCTAATCCAGTCTGGGGTTTATATGAAAAGGGCGCCTGTAAAAAAGGGCGCCTGGTGGAGCCCATATATACCAATTTCGGCTACAAAAAAGGCGCCTGGTGTAGCCCATATAAACTTCGGCTACAAAAAAGGCGCCTGGTGTAGCCCATATAAACTTCGGCTACAAAAAAGGCGCCTGGTGTAGCCCATATAAACTTCGGCTACAAAAAAGGCGCCTGGTGTAGCCCATATAAACTTCGGCTACAAAAAAAGGCGCCTGGTGTAGCCCATATAAACTTCGGCTACAAAAAAGGCTCCTGGTGTAGCCCATATAAACTTCGGCTACAAAAAAAGGCGCCTGGTGTAGCCCATATCAAAACTTGGGCGCCCTTTTCTACACCTTGTAACCCATATTTCCAGAAATAACATTGATGTCTATGGCGGCGCCCTTTTCATACAGGCAGCTCAGGCGCCCTTTTCAACCGATAATCCAGTCTGACTTCAGTCAGAGCAACTAATCTGCTTACTTGTTGAGGGGCTGTGGCTAAAAGTATTAGAGATACAGGATCAGCAGGAGAGTCAGGCAACTGGTATTATTTTCAAAGGAAAAATCCATATCCTTCTCAGTTTAGGTTCCCTTTAAGGCAGGCTTAAGTGGGAACATCAGTTTTTGGCATTACCATGTTTTGGCGCGGTGTCTGATACACATTGCAGTATACCACTCTACTGCACATACTGTAATCAAGCCATGAGAATATCACGAGTTGCTGATCTCACCATTCTGTGTGTTTAGAAATGCCCAGTGGTGTTACTAAGATTGAGTAATCACAAGCAGTGATAACAAAGACTAAACCTATGAGGCTGGTTTCAAAGTGGGCCGTTAAAGTCCCACGTTAGAGCAGCCAGTAATGCAGCCCAACTCACAGCACTGTAAAATCAATGTGCTGTTCACAGTGCACACGTTGTGTTAGGGTATAACGCTGCACGTTAAATGAAAGTGCAGCATGCTGTACGTTATACCCCTATAGAGCTGCGTTAGACTGCTTGCACATGCTCAGTGACTAGCCACATGGCTAATTAATATTCACTACACTGTGGTGACTCGTGGTGGGACTCGTAGTTCTGTCCGGATCATGAACGAATGGTTCATTTGATCCGGATCTTTTTTGTGAGTTGAATCATCCGGATCATCACAATGAACGATTCGGTTCACAGTGGATGTCTGTCTAGAAGAAACAAGAACATACAGAATGTACAATTCAGGGAAAGTCCTGTCCTGCTAGTCATTTCACCCCAGTCTGCTTCCCTAGTAAAATGATTCAAATGATTCGGTTCAAAGATCCGGATCTTTTTAATGATCAGATTTGAATGATCCGAATCCTTAAAAAGATCCGGACTTCCCATCACTATCCTGGAGCGGCTGCTTTGAGAGCCGCATAACGCGGCTCAATCTGACATCCAACTTCAACACCACCATGCCTTGACGTCCCCTAAAACGCAACGTCTTGGTGTGAAAGTGGCCTGAAAGCACATGAAAGATGGGTTACAAATCCAGTATGAAAGTAGCTTGCTGTGGCTTCCTTTCTGTAAGTGTGTAAGGCTGTAGTTGAAAAAGCCGGGGGGTTTTTTTTTTGTTAAAGGAAAGCAGCATTTGAGCTAAGCATTTTCAGCACGTGGTGCCGGGTTTCCTTCAAATCAAAATCATTCACATTCTCTGTGTCGAACCAATTTTAATATACATGTTAATATAAATATGGATTTGAATACTTTTATCTAAGGCTCTATTTTGGTTGGCTATTCAGCCTTCCTACCAAAACAGTATTCCCATTCTGTTTAGGTGATCTCCTAACATAATCCAGAATCAAGGGTATCTTCTTTAAGTATTCAAATTCATTAATATTGGTAAAAATCAGCTTGTTCTATTGCAGAGGTACAGAGAAGGAGAAAGAGGGTGGAGATGCCTTCAGAATCTGCTGGTGTACTTCTCCTAGTATGGACTGTTACATAGTGGCAAGCAGACAGCAATCATTCAGAGCCTTGGGCGACACACTTTAGGAAGCATTTAGAGTAAAATGTCACTTCCTTCGACCAAGCAACCAAACATCTGCCCAGCATTAAGTATACTTAGTACATGCTTTGATCCGTCCAGTGAATCTCTCATGGGTTGTGGGTCGGCGGCTGAGGTTCTCGTTATCAGCTGCCATAGCCCATTTAAAGGGAACCTAAGCTGAGAGGAGTATGGATGTTTCCTTTTAAGCAACACCAGTTGCCTGGCAGTCCCTGCTGATCTCTTCAGCTGCAGCAGTGGCCGAATCGCACACCTGAAACAAGCATGCAGCTAATCCAGTCTGACTTCAGTCAGAGCAACTAATCTGCATGCTTGTTGAGGGGCTGTGGCTAAAAGTATTAGAGATACAGGATCAGCAGGAGAGTCAGGCAACTGGTATTATTTTCAAAGGAAAAATCCATATCCTTTTCAGTTTAGGTTCCCTTTAAGGCAGGCTTAAGTGGGAACATCAGTTTTTGGCATTACCATGTTTTGGCGCGGTGTCTGATACACATTGCAGTATACCACTCTACTGCACATACTGTAATCAAGCCATGAGAATATCACGAGTTGCTGATCTCACCATTCTGTGGTAGTGGCTTTGTAGTAATGCTGCCATCTTACATTATCATGCACTAACATTATCCTATTCTAAATAATAATTCTCAACCCTGGTAGATCTGTTATTAATCGGATAAATAAAGTAAATGATAGCAGTACAATAATATATCCAATATATACTGTGCAATAAATATGCATTATCAAAGTATGATTAATATAAACATATCACTATATTATTAATGTAACAATCTCACAAAGATACATTAATAGGACATTCGTTACAATAGGACATCATGTCCTGCTGTAACGAAAGCATCTTGGTGACATATAAGCAAAAAATCAGTATACAGTTTTCATAGCTCCTTCCTATCTCAATCAACTTATTTCCAGATACCATCCTACACGCAATTTCCGCTCTGCTAACGATATCCTTCTGTCTTCTTCCCTGATCACGTCTTCCCACTCCCGCTTACAAGACTTCTCTCGATCCTCTCCCCTCCTCTGGAACACTCTCCCTCAACACATCTGCCACTCACCCACACTTACTATTTTTAGGCGCAATCTGAAAACTCACCTCTTCAGGCAAGCATACTGTCCTACCTAGGACACCGCCCACTAACGACCATTTCTACCACCCCATACACAGCTTCCCTTTACCTACTGTCCTATACCTTAAATGTTTAGACTGTAAGGCCTTTTGGCCAGGGCCCTCTTCCCTTTCGTCTCACAATGCTGTGTAATGGGTGTAAATACCTCCCACCTCTGTGTAAAATATGTTGTTCATTTGTTCACTGCTTTAGCTGTTATACCCTCTTGTCTTGTATTAACTATTTGTATACTTTGTTTTGATATACCCTGTATACTATTGTACAGCGCCTCAGAAGATGCTGGCGCTATATAAATCAATAATAATAATGATTAAGTGCATATAAGTTGTGCTTGCTAACATTTCAGTCAGTAAATCAGCAAAATAGTTGGCTAGTAAATGGCATCATCCTAATTAAAACTCCCCATGTTGTTGCTTCAATCTAGACCAGAACATACGATATCCCAAAGTTACTCCATTCTGATCAGCCAAACGGGGGGAACAGAACATTGATATGATGCAAGATAGATGGCACAGAGACATAGGGAAAACGTTGGACCCTGAAGATTGGGAAAAATGTTATGCCCTCTCCCACAAATCTTCCCTCTCAGTTCAAGCTCAGGAGAGGAATTTTAAAATTCTATTCCGCTAATATATAGCACAAGCGTCCAGGAGCACCACTGTAGGGCTCAAATAGAAAAATGGTGTGCCACGGTCCTCACCCCGGTACCTGGGGGCCACAGTGATACGTATTCCAACAAAGACCGGCACCACACAGTATCTGTAGCTCTTCAAGGTTTAATAGCAGCAGACATGATAACAACAGTTGTTATCATGTCTGCTGCTATTAAACCTTGAAGAGCTACAGATACTGTGTGGTGCCGGTCTTTGTTGGAATACGTATTCCGCTAATATAGAGATCTGGTTACTATACACAAATTTGACCCACACACCTCAGATCTGTGTTGGCGCTGCAATGCAATGCCAGGCAACTATTTCATCATTTGGTGGACTTGCAGCACCATCCAGCCTTTTTGGAAAAAAGTATTTAAGCTACATTCCCTGCTATACCTAACACCATTACCCTGCTCCCCAGAGATAAGTGGCCATTAATTGGTTTGCTTGTATTTTGTTTTTCCCTTGTCCTTCCTTCCTTGTACTTCCTTCCCTCCCTTTTCACTTTCCCCTACCCTCCCCTTTCTTCTTACCCATAACATTTCAAGCAAGTTGTTTTTTTCAGCTGCAAGTCATCTAAGCTAGCTCTCAACTGTTAGTACTGTATTTCATTATACTGTTATTTGTTAATCTAAATCAGAGCTTGTAACTTAATTTTTATGTATTGCACTTGCAGATCTTTAATAAGAGCTTATTGTTTAAAGAAACACTCCCCATGTTGAGTACATGTTACAATTATGGTTCTGTTTTTCTCAGTGTGCTTGGATAACATAGCCATGCAACATACAACTTGTTTAGTTTGTCTGTATGTTATCTACTGTAGTTATAATATATGAAAGGGCTAATAACTACAGACATGCCCTCAGTCAAGGAACTCTAGATATAAGAATCAGATCAGAGTAGCCACGCAGTCATGTTTTTCTCCAGATTCAATCGGTCAGAATAACAAACTTTTCTAACATGGTAATATGAGAGTGTAGCTCAGTCTCTGGCTAGTCTACTATCCAATACACATGATTGATCCTTTTAGAAGTACATTAAAAAATAACTTTTATTAGTTTTATATAAAATCACTTATCATAATAATTTTTTTGTTTTATTTTCAATTTATACACATAACAGAGTAGGGTTAACAGTGTTTGTAGGAGCACCTATCCCTATAAAAGGATTTCCTATAGCAGTGCTCCAACCCTATACTCTGACTAATTTGCTATTAACTTGCTACATATAAGATAATACCCCCCACCAATCCAACACGTTTCGACTCCCTAATTGGAGTCGTCGTCAGGGAAAAAGGTGCATAGTGTAAAGGTTGCTAGTGCATCAGGAGAAAGCTAAAGCATTATATATACATCTGATAAGAAAAACAACAAATGAGAGCGATGTGCTCTCTTGCTCTGACAGCATTTTAGTCTAGTATCCATTCACATTATATTAAAAATAATTATTTTACATCATTCATGTATAAATTGTTTAGTCAGTCTTTTCCCATTGTAAAATCTTTTGATCACCCATTCTGATACATTCTGAAATGTATCACAGGTGGGGACATCTCTAATCCTTTCAGTTGATCTCTGTGAGATGTTTGTTTACGGAGAGTTCCAAAGTAGGGTTGCAACAGTATGAAATTCCACGGTATGATAACCGTAAAAAAAAATACCACGGTATGACGGTATTACGGTATACGGTATTATACAATTATTTGGACCCGGGACCCCCCCCCCCCCCTTACATTAAATAATGTGCCGGTCCACCCCAGTGTGGGGTTCCCCACTCCCTCTGGAACTGTAAAATGGCTCACCCTGCTCCTGCAAAAGTCCTGGTGGCGTAAGACATAGGTGTAGCCAGTAGTAGGTGGCCGTAGCATAGGTAGCCAGGAATAAGTGTAGCCAGTAGTAGGTGGCCATAGCATAGGTAGCCAGGGATAGGGTGTAGGCAGTAGTAGGTGGCCGTAGCATAGGTAGCCAGGGATAGGGTGTAGCCAGTAGTAGGTGGCCGTAGCATAGGTAGCCAGGGATAGGGTGTAGCCAGTAGTAGGTGGCCGTAGCATAGGTAGCCAGGAATAAGTGTAGCTGGTAGTAGGTGCTGGCAGCATAGGTAGCCAGGGATAGGGTGTAGGCAGTAGTAGGTGGCCGTAGCATAGGTAGCCAGGGATAGGTGTAGGCAGGATAGGTGGCGGTAGCATAGGTAGCCAGGGATAGGTGTAGCCAGTAGTAGGTGGCCCAAGCATAGGTAGCCAGGGATAGGGTGTAGGCAGTAGTAGGACTCGAGGCCGCAGCATAGGTAGCCAGGAATACATGTAGCTAGTAGTAGGTGGCCGCAGCATAGGTAGCCAAGGATAGGGTGCAGGCAGTAGTAGGTGGCCGTAGCATAGGTAGCCAGGAATAGGGTGTAGGCAGTAGTAGGTGGCTGTAGCATAGGTAGCCAGGGATAGTGTGTAGGCAGTAGTAGGAGGCCGTAGCATAGGTAGCCAGGAATATGTGTAGCTGGTAGTAGGTGGCCGCAGCATAGGTAGCCAGAGATAGGGTGCAGGCAGTAGTAGGTGGCCGTAGCATAGGTAGCCAGGGATAGGTGTAGGCAGTCATAGGTGGCCGTAGCATAGGTAGCCAGGGATAGGTGTAGGCAGTCATAGGTGGCCATAGCATAGGTAGCCAGGGATAGGTGTAGGCAGTCATAGGTGGCCGTAGCATAGGTAGCCAGGGATAGGTGTAGGCAGTCATAGGTGGCACAAGTGGAAAGAAAGAGTGCCGGCGATGTAATACTGCCTAAAATTTGCCCAGCTTACCAGTCCTGTTTGTAGAGCTTGGACCGGGCATTGAGTGGCAGCAGGATAATGAAGAATGGCATAGGGATATCAGAGAACATTCAGCGCTTCAGCGCGCAATACTGAAGATGCAGATTTTAATTCAAAGGCTGTCTCTTGATTGGCCGTGATGGGCGGGACAGGAGCCCCGTTACTGAGCCAATCACTGCTCTCGCTCTTCTGCTGCGTGTGCGCTCCAGCCGATGGGGAAGCAGTCTCTGCGTTCCAGGTGCGTCATCATAGGACGCGCATCCCATCCGGCACCTGCGCAGTGCATCAGCAAGCCTCCCGCAACCAGGAAATAGCTTCGGGAGCTTGCTTTTTATGGAGGTAGACAGGGAAATGTGAACAGCGGCAGTAGCGGCGATGCGGAAGCGGCGAAAGGCAGCGGGAAAAAACGGTATTTTGCAAATGTGCATGGTATGATTACCATGCACATTGAAACCGTGATATACCGTAATACCAGTATATCGCGGCAACCCTATTCCAAAGCCAGTACAAATAATACCTGGACTCCCAGAATGCTCTGGTAGAAGAATTCCAGATATCCAAATAGCCTAGGCTAAGCATCACTGGGAGGGCAGGGTTACATACCAGTATACAGCAATCTATAGGTATAGGAAGTGTTTGTGATGCTGAAACCAGGAGAATTATAAAAGTTGGTATCGTAAATAATTTGCTGAGTTCTATTATGTGTCACTACACTACATTTGAAAGCTACTGGTACTTTCTACTCTGTCGCATATCTCTTTTGGCTGCCCAGTGCAGCCAAATAAGCAGGAAGCAGTTATAGTTTCCTGTTCAGCAGTTTGTCTGCTTCTTCTCTTTCTCCATTGGTTGCTCTGAACATCTAACGGTTCTTCTGGGTCCCAATCACATCCAATCACATGATATGACGTGATCAGGATCCAAGAGACAGTGTTTAGTGGTACAGCACCACCCAGTGGTGGAAGACCACCTGGTGGAGCTGTAACAATGACCTGGTCTCCTAGATCCTGATCACGTCATATCATGTGATCGGGACCTGAGAAGACATGTTGGGGTTACATGTGGTGGAGGAAGAAGTAAATGATCCAGCCATTTAACTACAGTGATGTGAAAAACTATTTGCCCCCTTCCTGATTTCTTATTCTTTTGCATGTTTGTCACACTTAAATGTTTCTACTCATCAAAAACCGTTAACTATTAGTCAAAGATAACATAATTGAACACAAAATGCAGTTTTAAATGATGGTTTTTATTATTTAGTGAGCAAAAAAACCTCAAAACCTACATGGCCCTGTGTGAAAAAGAATGCTCCCTGCCGCCCACTCTGCATACCAGGCTTGCCAGGCTAGGAAAGACACACTTCCCCCAACGCAGTAAAAATTCGGCCTTGCAGCCAAATAACGTTTTACTTTGACTCCTAAAGGGTAATTTTGAAAAACGTTACCCAATTTTGGGGGATTTTTTTTTTCAATCAGATTGAAACTGAAGCAAAATATGAAAATATGAAATTTGTGGATGTAAATTGTATATTTTCTAACTCAGGATTTTTTTCTGCCTTTTCTTCTTAGAATAAAGTCTTGGCTCCCCCTCTGGTTATCAGTCCTCAGACTGCAAATATTACTTTTGATGATGTGTACTTTGAGTATGTTGAGGGACAGAAAGTCCTAAATGGTGTATCTTTTGAAATTCCTGCTGGAAAAAAAATAGCAATTGTTGGTGGCAGCGGCTCAGGGTGAGTAACTTCTGACATATTTAACTACTGCTTCAGTAGTCTGTGTATTCAAACGCTGTCATTATCTTATTTCTCAAGGCTTACATTTTTTACAATAAGCCTGTTTTATTCTTTTAAAGCAAGAGTACCCTGATCCGATTGCTGTTTCGCTTTTATGAGCCCCAGAAGGGAAGCATCTACGTTGCTGGTCAAAACATTCAGGACGTCAGCTTGGAGAGTTTGAGAAAAGCTATTGGCGTTGTTCCTCAGGTATGAACATATGGAGCAAACCGAACATTCTTTTCAATACAGCATTTGACATTTGAACAGTGTTAGCCCTGCATTTATTTCTAAACACAGCATATCTTCTGCAACATCTTGATTTCATGTTTACAATGACAAACACAACACTAACACGATTCAGGCTGTATTCATAGTGGGGCGTTGCGTTGTAATGAGACGTTAAAGTCGCAACGTATCTTTGTTGAGAGGTAACTCACTAAGTAAATCTGAACAGAAAATAAACTTATGAAATAACTGTATCTGCAGACATAATACTAAATATAACTTTGCCACAATCCCACATTATTATTTTGAGTTTAAGGGTTGAAATACAGGGACTAAAGTCAGACACTTCAGATAACTGCTGTTTCTTCAGCTATCACACAAAGAAATTATGACCTATTAAACTTTTAATCACTAGCTTGTTGTCAGGAATATTTGTACAGCCACACACAGAGGTTTTATGACGCCTGATTATTTATAAGGACAGCTGCCACTCAGTTTAACTGAAAAGATTATTAACCTACAATACAAAATGAGGGGGAAAGCAGGAATGTTCATAGTAGTATATGTTCACGTGTTTATCTCCTCATGCCACATGTCACTTTGGGTACCTTTTAAGATAACAAAAAAAAAAAAAAGTTTTCTAGCTTTATGAGAACTTAACCAGTTCACCCCCAAGGGTTTTTATCCTAACGGACCAGAGCAATTTTCAGTTGTCAGCGCTCCTCCCTTTTATTCCCTAATAACTTTATTACTACTTATCACAAGAAAATGATCTATACCTCGTTTTTTTCGCCACCAATTAGGCTTTCTGTGGATAGTACATTTTGCTAAGAATTTTTTTATTCTAAATGCATTTTAATGAGAAAAACAGAAAAAAAAAGAAAAAAAATCATTATTTCTCAGTGTTCAGCCTTTATAGTTTTAAAATTAAACATTCTCCTGTGGATAAAACAAACACGTTTTATTTGCCCAGTGGTCCCGATAATTAAACCGTTTAGATTATGTCCCTACCACAATGTATGGCGACAGTATATTATTTTGAAATATAAGTGGTTATTTTTCTGTTTGTTCTGGCCATAATTACAAGCCCCTATGTAATAAATTAAAATTAATTTTCCCCCATAAAATATAGAATAAAAAAAGCTGAGTCCCTAAGGCAACTATTTATTTATTTTTTTAAGCTGATTTTTTTTTTTTACAAGTGTTTTTTTTGGGGGGGAGGGTTGGAAGTGTAATTTTATTAATGATGTGTATATACTTGAAAATGTATGTGTTTTGTAGGTGTAATATACTTTTTGGCCACAAGATGGCGCTGGTGAACACTCATAGGACGTGTTCACTTTTTTTTTTTTTTTTTACACACTTTATTAAACTGTTACATTTCCTGTTTATGTGAATGGACGTAGCCGCTGTTCGCGGTCACGTCCATTCACTCCAGGCACTGCGATTGGGTAGAGGACTGTTCAGTCCTCTTCCCCAATCGCCCAGCACGGGATCCCGACGGTAATGGCGGCGGTAGCGGCGGACACACGGCGGTAGCAGCGGCGGGAATGCGCGACGTATTAAAACGTCATGTTGCTGTTAATAGCGGTAAGCATGACGTTTTAATACGTTAGGATGGCGGTAAATGGTTAAATAGAACTATGTAGTACACCCTTTCATGCAGTTGGCAAGCAAGGTTTCCGTCATTCTAAGTCTTGCGGACTTATTGGTAATGTGACTTCAGTTAGTATGTTTTAAAACAGAACTTTTATGTCATTCTTTCTGGTAAATATCTCTACCATGATGACTACGTATTAAACCTAAAGTAGCAAAATTAAAGTAAATGTTCAAGTATTTCCACTATACAAGCAGTAAAACTCCAGATGGAATCAATCCTTAACTTAAAGAATACATGCTTACATTCTCAAGGGTTCCTCTGATCATCCGCCGCTGCCTGGGACCCTCCAGGTGATCGGAGCCGCACTTCTCTTCTTGCACGAGGCTGTGGGTTACTGCACAGCCTTGGCCAGACACATGCAGGTGCAGTACGTCCTTGTCCTAATCTTTGGAGGGTTTGCAAACAGCAATGGGGGACCCGGAGGATGTCACTGGAAGCCTCATTAGGATCCAGAGGCTTCCCTCTTCGAGCTTCAACTCGGGTACACTTCAAAAGGAACCTGAAGTTAGAGGAATTTAGAGGTTGTCATCCTTCTTCTCTAATAAACAGTCAGTTGCCTGATTTCTGTGCTGATGCTCTGCCACTAATGCTTTAAGTGACTGGTCCAGAATGAGCATGTAATGTAGATCAGATACTTTCACTGCATGCTTGTTGCAGATGTTTAACTCAATAAAAACGAATGCCAAAAGCTCAGTATGACAGCTAGGCAACTGGCATTATTTATAAAGGAATGAAGATGGCAGCCTCCGTATTCTAGACCTGACAGAATAAAAAGTGGTGCGGTTCAACCCCTAGATAAACAATATTCCAAAGCACACTCAAAAACAGGGTTTTTCTTGAACCAAAGTTCTCTTATTTATTCTTCATACGTTATTTCTTCAAATTACGGATAATATGTGTAGATACAACATCAGACCTTCACTTCACATCGAAAAATGTTTGACACGTGTTTCACGGCCGAAAGCCGCTTCCTCAGAGGCACACCGTACAAAAAGCATCCGTGGGCCTACGTCAAATTCCTAACCACAATCTGAAGTCTAGAATAAAACTGCTCTCAGTGATGATCCCATTGCCGTATGGGGCTATATATACTTCTCACTTCATGTTTTCTTTAAAGAGACACTGAAGCGAAAAAAAAATATGATATAATGAATTGGTTGTGTAATACGGATAATTACTAGAATTTTATTAGCAAAGAAAATATTCTAATATTTATATTTTCAGTTATATAGTGTGTTTTTTTATAACATTGCATCATTCTCTAATATTTGCAGTTTAGACACTACTCAGCATTCTAAATGGGTTCAAAAGTTCACTAGCCTGCTCTGTAAAATCTTCCCTGCAGAGGAAAAAAAGATACATTGGCGTCAATTCACCAGAGGTTACCAACCTATTTATCTCTTGGGAGGTAATTTACCTCCCGTGATATCTCCAAATAGCAATTCTCCAAAAGTATAGGGGAAAATATCGACAGAGAGAAATGCAAGAGATAAATGTGAGATAAGTATGAGATAAATAAGTGATAGTAGTTAGTTTTTCTCCAAATCACAATTCACCAGGGAAGAAAGGGGGTGTGGCCATTCGTTATTTTTTCATCTCTTTATCCCCTGAACGAACCTGGAGATATTGTGGTTTTCACACAGCAGCAGCTGCTGTGGAAGATGGAGCCTTTTGAGCTTACTCTGTTAGGCCTGGTGCACACCAAAAACCGCTAGCAGATCCGCAAAATGCTAGCAGATTTTGAAACGCTTATTTTTCTGTAGCGTTTCAGCTAGCATTTTGCGGTTTTGTGAAGAGGTTTTGGTGTAGTAGATTTCATGTATTGTTACAGTAAAGCTGTTACTGAACAGCTACTGTAACAAAAACCGCCTGGCAAACTGCTCTGAAGTGCCGTTTTTCAGAGCGGTTTGCGTTTTTCCTATACTTAACATTGAGGCAGAAACGCCTCCGCAATCCAAAATCTGGAGCAGCCCGGGAGTATGTGTTTCTGCAAAACGCCTCCCGCTCTGGTGTGCACCAGCCCATTGAAATACATTACCCAAGCGTATCCGCAGCCGCAAGCGGATCGCAAAACGCAGCCGAACCGCTCTGGTGTGCACTAGGCCTTAGAGCTTGCTTCTATTATGAGGAGACGAAGGCGCATGAGGAGGGTCTGTTTAATCGCCCCTCGTATTTTTCGTGAGAGAACAGTTCTTGATAATTTTACTGACAGAGGTGGTGAAGAAGTTCAGACTCACTCGTGATATGATTTATGATATGATCCGGCAGTAAAAGGCGGGAATGCTCTGGTCAGGTAGTGGTAAAACTCCGCCTCCTACCCACAATGCTTCTCTTTCAAGCTTACAGAGAGGAAAAGTATCTCATGTAAATCATTAATACTGATTACCTAACTCTCTGCTTTCTCACACTTTCCTCATGCAAATCTCTCCATTATCCCCTGCTATCCAACACTTTTCTCTCTGTCCTCTCACACTGGTGAATTGATTCCAGAGTGTTAAAATACCTCATGAGATAAACTACCTACCTTTTTTCTCTTAGTAAATCCTCTCCGGTGAATGCCATTGTCTTCTTATCTCAAGTGTCTGGCAGAGTTCTCTGCAACTTTGAAAGTCATGGGGGTTTAATGGCTAATTTGCATAGATAACTGGAGTTTCTTAACTCTTCCTTTACTGGAAACAATATTAAACTTGTGCCTCTGCTGCTAATGTTTTTTTTCTTAGCTGTACTACACATACAAATCATTATATCATAATTTTTTTTTCGCTTCAGTTTAAAGATGTGGTAAATTGCTAAATGATTTATCACCAAGGTGATAACTAAAAAAACAGCTCAGAATCCATAAGAGAGATAAATTTGGTGAATGGTGGCTATTTTTTTGTTTTCTCTATAAAGCACTTTGGTTGGTTTTATATTCTTTAAAGTGTTGGTGAGTGTGACATTTTTTTTTTCTTTGTTAAATAATTGAAGATCGATACGAAATGAAATCACTTGTTGAATCAGCATGTTTGATCTTCTGCAGGATGCTGTCCTATTCCATAACACACTGTATTATAACTTAAAGTATGGCAATATCACTGCCTTGCAAGAAGAAGTATATGAAGTGGCTAAGCTGGCAGGACTGCATGATGCTATTCTGCGAATGCCTAATGGTTACAATACACAAGTAGGAGAGCGTGGCCTCAAGCTATCAGGTAACATTGTACATAAAAGACAATATCACTGCCTTAAGTTCAAGCTTAGGTACCTGTAGGTATTGTATTACCATACAATTTTGTCAAAAATGTTGTAGACTGCCAAGTAGTGAAATTGATAGATTCATTGATCCTCATTGAAGACTTAGGGCCTGATTCAAAAAGCGGTGATAACTCAGTTATCACGCCTAAAAGACTTTAGGCGTGATAACCTTTGCACTAGCAAAGTTATCACCGCTTTGTGCTCTAACTCGCGCAAAGCTCCCGCGCAAAGTTTTGCGCGTGCAAAGTCCCATAGGGCTTAATGGGCACTTCGCTACGCGCGCAAAACTTTGCGCGCGGGAGTTCGCGCGAATTCCTTCAGATCACGCCTAAACTAAGTTTAGGCGTGATAAAGGGCTTTTCACAGGCGTGCAAAGTGTTTGCACCGCTTTGTGAATCAGGCCCTTATAGTTGGTGTGCTCTTCAACCTCCTCGACCACCCCCCAACATCAAACAGAGCTTTTATTTAAGAGTGACCCCGTTACTCATATACTTGCAGATTGCTGTTTTTTAACTGGAGGCAGAATGGAGGAGGAATAGAATAACAAATGGAAACCTGCAGCAATGAGACCTGCAACAATCAACTACTGCAACAGGTTATTAATGGAGATCTTTAGTCAGATTTTTAAATAAAAAGAAATAGATACATCAGTATGTACCTTTAATTGAGACATGCCGCTAATTGCCTAGATCATCTTGTTCCTGCCGCCGTGTCCCATATAAACTCCGTAGTTTTTCATCCTAAAAGTCAAATAACTGAGGCCGATCTGCCCCCGCTCCGCCTACTTACGCCCACTGGGTCTGCTCACTGCCACTAGCGGTGTGACTGCACTGTGCACGAGAGGGCATACATGCATGCCCAAGGCTGATGTCCTCTCATGCATGGCTGTATTAGGAAATTACCCGAACACCACAATGGCCCAGAAGTACTTCCGGGTTGCGGCCATCTTGAGTAAATCACAAAAATAAAAGTTAAAATTTTAAATGGATGGAGCAGTGGGGAGCGTTGAAATAGGGTCTGTGGTGGAGACTGCAACGTGGCAATGCTGGTAAAATGTTTATTATTTAACATTCTAAACCAATACATTTCTGCTTTTAAGGCCAAAATCCCAAGTTTTTTTTCCTTTTGTGGTCAGTAGATAGAGGGGGAGGTGCACAAGACACAGGGCCCAAAGACACTCCGGAGTGCTCCAGGCCAAAACAAGATCCAGCAGGTGAAAACAGTGTAAGGGCAAAAAGCGGCTGGGCACATCCAGTAAAAACAGGCCTTTATTTTGATTCCATTAAAAAACAATGCAAAAAGACCAGAGCAATGGTCAGCCAGGAGAGAGGGTGACAAGCATGAAAGAGACGTCTTTCATGCTTGTCACCCTCTCTCCTGGCTGACCATTGCTCTGGTCTTTTTGCATTGTTTTTTAATGGAATCAAAATAAAGGCCTGTTTTTACTGGATGTGCCCAGCCGCTTTTTGCCCTTACACTGTTTTTTTTCCTTTTGTTACTTTAGTTTTTAATAGTTTGGAAAGGTGTTTAACATTTTAAGGGTGCTTATTGTTGTCAGTGTTCTCATTTCTGAGCTTTACAGTCACTGCAAGACTCTGAGACCTCCATGGAGATTTGTTACTTCAGTTTGAAAATTGGTAACATTAAAGGACAGGAAATGAGGGGCAGTAATAAAAGCTAGTTGGAGATTCTAACTTCTACACACACACAAAAAAAAAAAAGTCCACATCGCAAAAAGACAAAGTACCCATGAAAAACACCAAACTGGTATAAATAAATTGGTCAACTTTATTGAAGTATTGCATAGCATACCTAAATTAATGTCCAGCGCTGTGTAATATGTTGGCGCTTTATAAATACAATAAATAATAATAAAAGCACACAATTATAAAAATAAATTAAAAATCACCATCGGGTGATCAGGCAGGTGAATTTAATGTATGATGCAATTAAATTACAAAAATACAATACTATGGCTTTAATAGTGTGGAACTAATTAATGTATTTTGTTATATAGTAATATAAAGTATGGTGCTAATAAATACATTCAAAACTAGGCCTCTGAACTTGGATTTTGACAACATGCCACTTTTAAACTATTTAACCATTAAACTTAAAACTGTTATTCATTTTAACCACTAAAATCCCTCCATTGAGGGGTTAAAATGGGCACGTGCACATACTGTATTACTCCTGCAGTGTACATATACTCCCACAAATTTTGGCATATTAAAAGTCCTATTTGCACTAATTAGTGCAATAAGTATGACATTTTAAAATGTCTATTCTGCCTTCAGTGGACACACACACACACACACACACACCCCTCATACACACACACTTTATTCTTATGTAGTATGTTTTGAATAGTTTAGATAACAGCTCCCTTCAATAAACACTACTGTGTTAAATGACTTTCAAGTGTAATTGAATTCTGTGTCTTGTGTCTCTGAGGGTTTCTGAGCTGCACAGCAAAAACAGTTTGACCCTCTGGGAGGTAGCTGTCACTGGGCATGGTGCCGGCTTGGTGACTTGAATGCCATTTCTTATCAAACGCTAGAAAAACCATTGCTTTACTGTCTGCTTCACTCAGTGGAGGCCTAGATGT
The DNA here is from genome assembly GCF_040937935.1 of Hyperolius riggenbachi. Lineage (NCBI taxonomy): Eukaryota > Metazoa > Chordata > Amphibia > Anura > Hyperoliidae > Hyperolius > Hyperolius riggenbachi. The sequence continues at coordinate 156,046,471 of NC_090653.1, read as the reverse complement.
GGGATTAGCTATTTATTCATGTTTCATGAAAGCATTTGCGAGATTTAGTTTTACCGAAAAAGTTCCTACAATTTGTTGCTTGTGCCCCTTTGAAAATGTTTTAAAAAACAGTGCAAAGAGAGCAGCTGTTCTGTTTTTATCTTTTCATTTGAGTTAAAGCTTGTTTAGCCAAACCGTCCGCCTAGCCTTTTAGCCTTATGATCACTGCATAAATATTCTGAAGTCATTATAAGCTCACATAAATACTGTTTAATCTCCAAACTCCCTGCTAAATGTAAAATATTAAACAATTTTGATTTCATAAATAACAAATAAATGGAAGTATTTTTCATCAAATAATATATTATTCCTTTTCAGCACCAATTAAGCAAAACATACTAGAAATTAAAAAAATATATATATTAAGATTCAGAATTGCAGGTTAAAAATATGCAGCTGAACCATTATTGTGAAAACGTTTAGAATGTTACAAAGCGCTTTCTTTGCTCTCCTCACAAAATGTGTAAAAGCAAACCTCCCATGATGCATTGTAAATATACAAGAGTTCCCTTCCAGCAGGTCTGATATAGTGACCTTGTCACACTCTGCTCAGCTTTACAAGCATGCAAGACCAGAGTAGTGGACTTAATACAAATGTTGCCATCATTATTCCCATTTAAAATATGCTAGTTTTCTTGCTATAATGATGATCTCTTGGCTTCAGTAGTTTCTTAAGTCACACACCTGAAATAAGCATCGAGTTGGAGCACCTGGTTTGCATATCTTCAGGGTCACTGATTTGAAAAGTAAAGAAGGCAGAGGATCAACCAAACAGTAACCCAAGTATCATTTTCAAAAGCACATGAGCAACAGCATTGGAAATATCGTTTGGTCAAGCAGTCCATTAGCTTCATCAGATGACCCACAAATCAATTCTGCAACTTTGAATTCTGTTGCCCAAAAGTGATCAATATCAAGAGTGTAAGCCAAAGAACCTTGATGGGTAATGTTGGAAATTTTCTATAGTTTGTACAACTATCTGATGGATTTTGAGAATATTTGATTGATTTCCATTCAACTCAATGTATTTGCATGTGTTTCCATTTTTCTTCATCTCTTTGGAACTTCCTTCACTACAAAATCAACTGTAAATCCATTGCCATGTGTGCTGCTGCAATTGGAAGATTTACAACCAGCTGTAGAGATTTTTATAGAACAGGTTGATTGACTTCGAAGGTTGATATACTTTAAAATACACCTGAAGTGAGAGGCATATGGTGACTGCCATGTTCATTTGCTTTTAAACAATACCAGTTGCCTGGCAGTCCTGTTAATCTTTTTTTGCTGCAGTAATGTCGAAATCACACACCTGAAACAAGCACGCAGCTTATCCAGTCAGAGCACCTGATCTGCATGCCTGTTCAGGTTCTATGGCTAAAAGTATTAAGGGCACAGGGTCAACAGGACAGGGAGGCAATTTGTTAGCCTCAATATTCCTCTCACTTCAGGTGTGCTTTAAACTGATTATTCTATGCCTAGCTTTAGTTCAGGTTTGCTTCAACAGCTCTGCCAAAAAATAAACAGCATTACACTCTCTTCGTTATGTAAAACTGCATTAATCCTGAGGATTGTATTATTCTCTTTGTAATACAGATAGCAGTTACATTTCAGAGTAAACTGTTTTGTCCTTGGAAATTAGTTTTAATCAAATAAAGCGCACTCCAAGCAGACACAAAAATTGCCAATGTGTTTGTCAAATACAACAAGTTTATTTACATACTCTGGGGGACAATGCAGGTTAGATCCCGCTTCATCAGGCAATAACAACGGAGCAATAGCTGTAAACAGAGACAATTGGCTCATAACCCATGTATAGCCATACAATCGTTAATTATAAAATATATAAACTTATAAATAACTATACTATATAAATATAAATAAATATCAAACATTAGCGGTGAAATAGGTAATAAGGTATTAAATAGCGGGAGTAATGGGGATACTTTTGACGCCTCTGTATCCATACTACGCTATATTAAGTCCACCCCTATTAGAGGGATGTTACCCCCTTTTTTCCCTCATCTTCGGAGTGCGACTTCTTAATCCTGGGTGGGGTCAGGTCTAATCTCCCCACCTGCCTATACAGTGGTTGACTTTGAGGTAACCCTGCTTTGTGAGTATAGCTTATTACTCTATCATACTTTATTTCTCCAAATTTATCCCATCCATTGATAAAGTTTTAAAATCTGTCGAATTTAACCTACAAGCAGAAAAAACATGGGCTATCAAATCAGGAAATGTAAGATCATTCTTGGTTAGAGCAAGTCTATGGTCCTTACTACTACCAGAAACTAAACTATTTGATTGCATATAACTTCTCACAGTAAGAGATATTTACCTTGGTTCCTATATTGTTTATATACCATATGACAGGCACTGTAATAATCACCTCCGATTCTTAGCACTGGAAAGATACAACTTGATACACAAGTGTGGTATGTGTTAGTTTAGTTTAGTCTAGTTTAGTTTAGTTTTGTTTAGCCTAGTTTAAGATATCCAATAGACCATATAAATTATACGGTTAATAAAGGATTTTCTTTATCGAGATAGTTTTAATATCAATACGCTCTGTAATACTGATTGTGACCTCTTAAGATAGTAGGATGCGTGTCCTGGGAACTTTGTAGGAGGGTTAAGTCCCCCAGTTACCCAGGAGTACTGCGCCAGCGGATAGTTAACATCTAATACACGTCACCGTAATCAGTACCAAATATGTTGCTCAAATATTGTACTATCTACTAACAGTTTACTTTCATAATATCTGGTATATAATGACTACATTATACACTTATATGTTCATCTTATTCTTTGCATAAACAATGTACAATTATACTGATATTACTGTAATGTGGCCTTTTAGGCCTTGTTGTAAAATTAAGAAAATTTCTCAATAAAAATTATTGAAATATATCATACTTTATTTCAACTACCAGTACATACTACACTATATTTGGCTCTTGGTGTCCCTACTCTGCGCTCTGCTATTAAGCTGATAGTAGTGCCTGTATATCGGACAGGAACCTCCTGACCCCATGTTTGCTGTGAGCCAATCACAACAATGAAAAGGGCAAAGACCCCTCTAGTCTTAAAGCGGCCAGAGGTATCCGGAAAAGGTTAAAATCAGGCTAGACATTAACATGTATCATCCTCTACCAACCAATCTCTACCAATCAATCCTCTACCTACCATCCTCTCCAACCAATCCATATGCACACCTTATATATGGCCATTTTTCAGATAAAACAGAAGGCAAATGCACTAATTCAGCTTAAGTGAGCAATTGATTTCCCATGATGCATCACTCCTGAATATGCAAATCATCTCTTTATGCTCCTGACGCAAGGCTCATATCCAGAACCCCGCTGGTGTATAGCAAACCTACAGCTTATACATTTTACAGAGCCACATCAAAACAGCATGCATTCAGACTGTTTCAAACTTATTTTAATTTTTCAAGGAACATTGCTCATTCTTTTGCTTTTTGGATATGCACTTTTTTTACCCAAGGAGATAACAAACTGAAATCGCATACGTCCAAATGAAACCTGGTGAAAGTCATGTGTTATAGTGAGTAGATAATTAGGTTTATGGCCATTGTTTACACATAAATTGTTGGACATCTTTTAAAGGGACTCCGAGCAGTGCAGAAACTATGGAAAGATGCATATCATTTTAAAGCTCTCTTTCTCCTCTTTCCAATGATATATAAATTGCCACCCTACGTCTTTTAGTTTTCGCTATTTTCGCGATTGAAATTGCCGCGGCTGCGATTTCAATCGCGAAAATAAAGAAAACTAAAAGGCGTAGATTGACGATTTAGGTGTCGCCAGAAAGAGGAGAAAGAGAGCTTTAAAATGATATCCATCTTTCCATAGTTACTTGTATTACACAGGACGACACTTTCCCCAGTGTCAGCAGCTCCATTCAGCAGAAAAAGTCGGCCTGTGTAATACAATGTAACTATGGAAAGATGGATATCATTTTAAAGCTCTCTTTCTCCTCTTTCTGGCGACACCTAAATCGTCGTTCTACGCCTTTTAGTTTTCTTTATTTTCGCGATTGAAATCGCAGCCGCTGCAATTTCAATCGTGAAAATAGCGAAAACTAAAAGGCGTAGGGTGGCGGTTTATATATCATTGGAAAGAGGAGAAAGAGAGCTTTAAAATGATATGCATCTTTCCATAGTTTCTGTACTGCTCGGAGTCCCTTTAACATATACCGGTACTTCGTACATTTAGCATAGGAACTAAGTTAAATTATCAGTGAAGGAAATTCTTTGTCCACAATATTTACTTGTGATTTTTCCTGTTAAGGTGGAGAAAAACAGCGAGTGGCAATTGCAAGGGCAATGTTAAAGAACCCACCTATTATTTTGTATGATGAAGCCACTTCTTCCTTGGACTCCATCACTGAGGAGGTAAGATCATGTTATAGAAACTCTAGGTTGGGCTTATGTAAAAGAGAAAAGCAGATAATTGCCTCTGAATTGTACTCATAAACCTTAACTTAAAAATTACGCAGGCTAATGCTGCAGTTATAAGATGTGTTTGTAAACGTGTTTTAACCACTTGCCGACCGCCCACTGCACAGAGGCGGCCGGCAAGTGGATCCCGCAAGGACCGCCGCATGCACAGAAGTTAGCGGAAATTGATTTTTAATGTTTTTTTTTTCACAAAGTGTCATTTTTCACTAACTTGTGACAAAAAATAAAATCTTCTATGAACTCGCCATACACCTAAAGGAATACCTTGGGGTGTCTTCTTTCTAAAATGGGGTCACTTGTGGGGTTCCTATACTGCCCTGGCATTTTAGGGGCCCTAAACCGTGAGGAGTAGTCTAGAAAACAAATGCCTCAAAATGACCTGTGAATAGGACGTTGGGCCCCTTAGCGCACCTAGGCTGCAAAAAAGTGTCACACATGTGGTATCGCCCTACTCAGGAGAAGTAGTATAATGTGTTTTGGGGTGTATTTTTACACATACCCATGCCGGGTGGGAGAAATCTCTCTTGTCCTTGGGCAAGACTCCCTAATGCTGCAGGGTGGGCTACTGAGCGTACCTCTCAAGTGCAACTCTCAAGTGCTTTGAGTCCAGCAGGAGAAAAGCGCTATACAAATGTTAGGATTATTATTATCTCTTAAAGAGACCCAGAGACGACGATGATACTAAATTTATACATACCTGGGGCTTCCTCCAGCCCCATCAGCCTGGATCGCTCCCATGCCGCCGTCCTCCGCTGACTCTGTCCGCTGGTACCGGGTCCCGTAATTTCGGCCAGTCGATACAAGCGCAGTGCGCTCCCTCCGTACTGCGCAGGTGCATGCGTACAAAGCCGGAGGGAGCCCCTGTGCATGCATACAACTAGTCGCGTCCGGCGGAAGTGATGGGACCCGGTACCGGCGATAGAGGCAGCGGAGGATGGCGGCGTGGGAGCGATCCAGGCTTACGGGGCTGGAGGAAGCCCCAGGTATGTATAAACTCTTTTTTCATTTTTCAACTACCCTTCGCCTCTGGTTCCCTTTAAGTGTAAGGACTATAACAAACATCATTTGTAGAAACACCTACAGACTCTCTAGTTTCAGTATCTACTAATGTTATTTGCTCTTAATATTATTATCACAATAGCAGCAATGTGTAACTTAATTGCAATAACTACAAATCTCTGCTACAAAAGCTGAGGTTTAGTAAGGCCCATAGTTGCTAAAGCAAGGGCTTGCAGTATTAGAAAATGCAATAGTCAAATGGTGCACTGCTCTGTTTTAACTGGAATAGGCAACTATTATTGCCAGACCAATGGCGAGTATTCTCAAGTGTATGCTTTAGAGTCGTGCATGTACAGAAGCCTGCGACTGCCCAGATTACCGGGAGTCATAGCGGCAAAACAGAGGGGCGACCAGGATGGTGTGGGAGGCTATGGTCCTCATGGCGGGGCTAGAGGAAGCCACAGGAAAGTATAAATAGGGGCCAGTGAACCATCTCAGGTTGTCAATCTAGGTGATATTTTCAGATATTTTCACATGTTATGAATAGAATGCCTTTAAAGCCACAGCAATCAAGAAAATACTATTTCACATTCTTTGTGGTACTTTTTTTAATTGCAAAGTGCTGAAAAGTTATTTTAAACAGAAAACTTCTTTCCTGAGAGAAAACTTAGGAGAAAAAGTGCATTGGATCAGGCCCATAGAGCACAAATTGTCTGTATCACGCTGATACGTGAATAGAGCAAGCGTAACAAGTGAAATTCAGAGTACTAGTGAGAAATAGCGTAGTCAAAGACAGGCCGAGGTCATTCACATGAGCAGATGGCTATAGTACAGAAGGGCTAGGCAAAATCGTAGTCAGAAATCAGGCAGTGTCATACACATAAATCAGATGTCAGTCGTATTGGAAGGATCAAACAGGAGCCAAGTCAGGGGCAGGCCGAGTCGTACACAGAAATCAGATGGCAGTAGTACAGAGGGGCTAGACAGATTCGTAGTCAAGAGGCAACAAAGGTCGGTACACAAAAACATACAATAATACAGAATTACAATACTACAATATATTACACTGACTGACTAGAGTACATATATATATCGTGCTGATGCGCAATATATGAAATGTAGCTCTCAAGATTCTCATTAGCTAAGGGCCAAGAACCAGCGAACTGATTAGTATCAAGGCCGAGGAGCAAGTGAGAGAGCTGGCCTAAAATACTGTAGGAACAAGCCTAAACCCCGCCCCTAAAAACAGCCAGCTCCTCCTGCCCAAAGGTGTAAGCTGACCTCCTTTCAGACCCGCCTCCTTAACCTATAAGGATCGCGCTGCACCGCGTGCGTCCGTTCAGAGGGACAGCGCGCGCGTGCTGATCAAACCACCGCTGCAGGGGAGCCAAGGACGCCAGAAGAAGATGCCAGTACGGAAGCTCCATCATGTGGAGGAACAACGCCGGAGACGCCGCGGGATCCCCCACGGGAAGGTAAGATCATTACAGTCTGATTTTACAGAAAATCAAATGAGATTGTGGAGGACCATGAGGACTAAGCCGAGGAAGTCAAATTGTTAAAAGATCGATTACATTGAAGTATCAAAATCGCCATTCATAATCGCCGTAATAATGTGAAGATCCCTTAGACTATTTAGGCAGATGGTAGCATAAGTATGCAATATTGTTACAGCTACTTTATTCAATGTGCCAGTCGTAGACCAAGCACACAGACTACCTAACCCTAACTTCTTACCAGAGAAAATTCCAATCATTTGCTTGCACTTCTACCACATTAAAGACACCTTTGAATCCACTACCAGGAAAGGCCAGAAAGTCTTGGCCCTGTACCAGGATTTGACTCTCTTTACAGATGTCTCACAAATTACTTTGCAAACCAGGCACCCCCGTGTCCCAGATACAGCAGCTTTATGAGATATGAGATAAACAGATCGCATACAAGTGGGGCTTCCCAACTAAGATGTTAGTGCATAGGCAAGGTACTGTTTTCATGAATGAAAGCATTCAAGAAGGGCACAATCAGTTGAGACAATGGAACACTCCTCCTGTACATCTGAGCAGCTGATTAAATCTCAAGACCGGCAGATGGAATTGTCGAACAGGTCCTAGATCCAAGATGGCATCTGGTTGGTTGGTAGCCACGGCCACAGGGCTCCGGCTCACATCTCTCTTTTGTCACCACTTTCCCTCTGGACCCATGGCCAAAAACTGCCTAGGTGGTCGCCTTCCAGCTCCACCACACCATCGGGTGTATAGGAGATACTCCAGCTCCCCAGGCTCTGGCGCTATGGCACTTACACTGAGGTCCGGCTCTCCACATGGACAGCCCAGCTTATTACCCACTTGGCACTGGCCCCAGCCGCTCCAAATGCTCACCGCCTGCCTTCTTCACCACCGCTGGCTGGGGACACCGCGCAGCCTGGAGGCATGATGTCAGCCCCAGCTTCCAGAGAAATCCTGGTGCTCTACACCACCGATGCTGGTCCAGGTATTCTACTGTCAGTGCGGGTGGGCTCGGGCCACCAGTGGCCCCCATGATCAATCCTCTCCCGGCGGCCTGCCCTACAATCCTCTCCTGGCCCGCACTCGCTGCTGCCGGTGCTCCTGCTCTCTCACATGATTCCGTCCACCACACCAGTCTTGGAGCAGGAGAGATCTCGCCAGCACTGAAGTCAAGGGCACTCGCAACTTATGCCTTGAGGACTCCGGCCCTCCCACGAGGCCTCGTCCTCCACCAGCGCTCCACCATCATGGAAAGCATCTTGCCCTATGTGCCCCAGGGAACAGCCATCCATCATTCTACTCAAGGAAAGCTTGACTACAGGATCCGGATCAGCTGCTCTCAGGCCTGCTAGGCCACCCACGTAGAGGAGTTGGCTGCCACCATCAGTTTCACTGCTGAGACCCTGATCCACTACAGGGACTCTGGTCTCACTACTCTCTGGGCCACCACTTCTCTGGAGCCCTCTCCAGCTCAGGTCACATAGCCTGCTTTAGAGGGTTGGCACTGGATCCAGCAGCACTCCATCAAGCCACCGATCCAGCATAGGATGGGCTCTAGCTGCAGGACCAACGCAGCCCCACATGGAGAGTTACGCGCATCGACCTCGGGCACTTCGACGCCCAGCACAATCCCTAACATCAGACACTAGCCTTTGCAGCAGGCAAAGCGGAAAAGCCAGCCAGCGGGACACTAACCAGCCAGGTCATGCTGCAATCCTAAGGGGACTCATTTTTCACCTTCTCTCTCTCTCTCTCTCTCTCTCTCTGTATCTTTCTTTCTCTTCTTTGCTCTCCTCTCTCTGTGTCTCTCTCCCAGGGATAGACTGCGGGGCATCTGATTCAAAGTATCGCTACAAAGTGTTTTGAGTGCCATAGATGGCAGCGGCTTACTCCCCGGTCTTTCTCTTGGGTTCATCTTTTATGTATCCTTCTATTTATGCTTTATACTCTATACCTTGTTTTTGCACTGTACCTACTGTATGTACCTGTATGCACTTTATGTATCTTCTGTATGCTAAATGCACCTTTCTGCTACTGTTCCACCACCGACCCTGTTGGGCCAAAACCAAATCCAGGTACAATTCTCGTTGTACTTGGCGAAATAAACTTGATTCTGACAAACCAAAAATGGGCAGAACAATTGAATATTTTCAAAGTTATCCGCCACCTTTTTTATCCTTTGGTTCATTATAAAACAATGGCGATCATGGATTGTTCAGGTGGATGTTTGCTTATTGATTATATAAGATTGCCAGTCAGCTGATTACCACTTTTATGAGTATCATTGTTTCTGCAGAAATACCTTTTTTCTGGAAATCGGGCCAATAGCCACCTTTAAAGCTAATCTGAAGCAAAAAAAGATAAACAAAATACTTACATTTTTTTCCTCCTCTGAAGAAATACATATTCTGTAAAAATCCTTTTCTGCAATTTCCTATTTATAGATAGCCACTTTAATAGCAGCCTTACTTCAGTGCATGTTTTTCTGCAGTGAAGGGGTCATAAAAACCTTACTCATTCCCAGATATTGCTCTCTTCTCTTAATAAACACAATCATGTATGTTTGTCTCAGTAATTGCTGGATGCTTTCCTTTCAATACAAAATAAATTTGATTTAAAGCAATATAACACATATGGTTACTGCAGTGGCACAAAAGATTTTCAAATAGAGTAATACTACACTTGATCTATTCATTTTACTTTGATGCTCCCTGCAGTTGGCGGTCCTTACCCTCTAATCTGATGAATATAACTGTCTTTGGTTCACTTTATCTCTCAAAGGAATGTTCAGTTGAAATATCTTACTGTTGTATTTAACTCTGCCACTACCTGATGTTTTTGGCACGAAAATATATTTATAAAGATGTCGGTTCATCTTTTGTTGGATCTCAACAATTTGTATGATGCAGCAGCATTTGGCCAATTTTTCACTTGGATATGCTTGAAAGTATTTAAATGGTGAAACACCAAAGGAGAACTATTTGCCACAACAACACAAATTGTGATTTGATTAACACATTTACATGTATTGCTGCTCCATGTTTCCATTATAAATTTTAACATGTATATTTGTTATTTAGATCTGGGTGGTACTCTTTTCACACTACTTTCCAGATCAACATCTTTTGAAAGAAAAAGAAATCAGTTCTGAGCTGTAGACTTGCCACTCAGTCAAACTAAATGTTCAAAGGACCTTCCTCCAGTAGATTAACACTTAATCCCAAATGCTCAGGTTGGTCTAGCACAAGGCTTTTCAACCTGTGGTATGCGTACCACCGGTGGTACTTTGCTGTTGGCCAGGTGGTACACACCAGAGTTGCATGCCACTTTATTGCCCGCATGCCACTTGTCCTGTCCTGCCTCCACAAAGTTTAGCTCCTCCTCCCTCGCACCTTGCTGTGCTGCTCTGCAGCATACTTCAGACCTCAGATTAGTGTGGAGGAGATAGCCAGGCGACCGGTGCACAGTAATGGTGCAGATACAGAAAGGGACATCACTGCTCACTTCCTGTATTTGAAGTATACGCGCCGTCACTGTGCACCGCTTGCCTGACTGTCACTTCTCTGCGGCTGGCTTACCGATGATCTAAGGTGTGAACTATTCCACAGGGCAGCACAGCAAGGAGTGAGCAAGGGGAGAGCCGAACTTTGTGGCGAGCACTGTAATAACAGTGCAGGAGATTTGGGCGCAGCCGGCGCCATCATATGCCGAAATAGGAATTACGGCTATAGCGGCGCACAGTCAGCAACTTCGGCGCCATCAGAAGACAGTGCTGAAGTTGCTTTTAAAACACTGCAATTCGGCTTCCAGCAATAGCCGTATACGAGGTGTATCCTGCACCCCAGTTTCCCGGCAGCAGAGCTGGATTATCCACCAGGCAACAGAGGCAGTTGCTTTGATCTAGTGAAAGGTCAGGGGCCCCGGCAGCCCCAATAAAGATTCATTGCCCCTGTTGATGTAACTCTTTATGGTCAGTTAAAAACAAAGTATTCAAGAATGCTCTCCGTAACAGATTAGAAGACACATACAGACAGTGTTTTCTCCTGGATCTTCCTCCCCCTCCCCTCCTTAGTTTAGCTGTCAGACACAGGCTGGGGTTTGGAATGAGTAATGTTATTTGTGTGAACTCTGTCCAGCTTTCTCCACTAATAAAAATGTTTTGCAAACAAACAGCAGAACTACTTGCTAGCCAGGGCTAAGGCTACAGGTACATCTGTAGTTAATTTTTCTTCCATGATAGCATGATCATTTACCCTTAGTTTTATCACCCTAGTTATACCTGAGTGTGGCCACAGCCATGCTCCGACGTGAATGTTGTTAGTTTGGCATACAGAGGGGAGCAAAGTATCTATTACAGGGGAGAAGGGGGGAGATTTACCCCCAGACCACCTTTTATTCAGTGATTTAGGGCTGGTCCAGCAACTGGTGTATTCAGGTTTGTTGTTGTAAGGCAATGTGAAGCACTAGGCTAGCTGATAAAAGTGCAATTAGACGACAGGTAAGCTGGTAAATATACACAGCATGATGCAGAGCTTGTCTGGAGGGTCTGTGGGAAAATATCTGTCTGGTCTCTCATCTATGTTATAATGACTGCATGTGTGGATAAGGTGTTAAACAAGTTGAAAAGTTTTTGACAGTCCCTAGACTCCAGGAGGGCTGCTTTCTGACTTGTGTGAGGGACAGGAGTCCTATTGCAGGCAAGTAGCCTCTGTGTGATGTGGGACTGCAATACAGAGCAGCTCTCTCAGCTATTCTCAATTTCTCTCCACTCCTCCTCTCTCTGGGCTAGTGCACCAAAAAATCGCAATAGCAATCGCTAGCAATTTGGGAGTGCGATTTTGTGAAGTGATATTCATAGCGATTTTTGAATGAATTGCTCCAAAAAATGCTACACGCAGCATGTTTGCGATCTTGAAAAAATCACAATGCCGCTGTGGGACCACTCTCATAGGGTAACATTAGCCAAGCGCTTTTCAAATTGCTCTTGGTGTGCACCATCCCTCCCTCATTCACCTTTAATTCCCCCTTCCCCTAGTGCCGGGTGTTTGTGTCTTCTTGTGTCATACAGGAAAGCTAAAGAAAAGTACAATCCTCGTGAGGCAAATATCTTCTTCCCTCTCAGCTTTTCTCTCCTCACCGTTTCTCCCCTTCTCTGCATAAGGGCTCAGACACACTATAAGCACTTTTCTGAGCAATTTTACCACGATCGCGATTTTACCGTGATCGTGATTTTACTGCGATCGCGATTTTACCATGATTTTAATGTAAGTCAATTTGAGCGTTTTTTAAAAAGCTCTCAGAAAGCTCTGATGGCTAAAAGCGCTCAGAAAATCACTTATAGTGTGACTGAGCCCTTAGTAGTTGTACGCTGTAGGTGAGTTGGGTGCCGGGAGCGCTGAATGATGGCTTTTCCTGCTGCCAATAATCTCCCCGGTGGCGATAAATACCATTCCCCCTCAAAGTCGTCGCAACTCTGAGGGAGGTGTTATTTGGGGTGCGGCAATCACCAGAACCCTAAATTTCCCTTACGCGTCCCGCACAGCATATTATTGCTGCTATTGTGCTCCTGGTTTGGGTAACCGGTGCTAAGCGCCGTATACCAAAGCCACCTGCTTTGCCTTCTCTCTCCTCTCCCCAATCTTATTAGAAACCATAATCTAAACGTGGCCATACATGCATCAATTGTTACTGACAGATTATTTCACTATGATTGAATCATAATGGCTTTTACACATGTCAGTACTGAGTATGGATGTGGCCTATAGGGTTTCATACTATAGTAAAGTGGGTTGTGTGCGGGCAGTGATGCACTGCCACTGACCACCAAAAAGGCATGGATGTTGAGGGGGGCGGGGGGGAGTGAAAACAGTGATGGAAGTAGGGGTACCAAAACTTCGGAAATTAGCATGAGGCTACTAACACAGTAGGACGTTGTGTTTGATGCGACGTTAAGGTCGCACAACGCGGCCCTAATACAATGCATATACACTTTCACAGTGTGACGTTAAAGTCTCACGTTACAAAATGTAATTACTATGGAACGAAAACGGCACATGAGGAACATTTTAAAAAGGGGGGGAAAAAACATCACTGAGCATGTGCAACACACATAACGCAGCAGATTCATTGTTAAACGCACAGCATGCAGCACTTTTTAATAACGCTACACGTTACACACTAACGCAATGTGTGCACTGTGAATGTCGCAGACTTTGTAGTGCTGTGCGTTACTCTGCGTTAAAGTATTTTATGACGTGCGACTTTAACATCGCACTGTGAAAGAGCCCTCAGTGAGCCAGGGATCATGGTGCCAGGAGGAATATCCGTAAAGATGTGTGGCCTGACAGAGGGAGATGGTGCCAAAGGGGAGGACATAAGTGAGTGGGGGAGGAATAAGCCTTGGGGAATTAAAGTGGCCATACATCTGTTGACATTTGGCTACCTATACTGGGGGTAATTTGGCTACCTATAGTGGGGGGGGGGGGGGTCACTTGGCTTCCTATACTGGGGGAACATCTGGCTACCTTTACTGGGAAGTTGTCTTGCTATCTATTCTGGGCGGACATCTGGCTACTACCTATAGTATGAGGACAGCCAACTACCTATACTGCAGAGACATCTGGTCACCTATGCTGGGGGGGGGGGGGGGCATCCTTTCAACAGGGTGGCTGAGGAGGGGGCCCCAAATTTATTGCTCTGCGTGGGGCCCTGTGTGGTCTTAATCCACAAGGCTACCTATATTGGCAATCTACCCACAGATTGCCAATACTAACAATATGTAGGCTTGCAATCTAATTGTAGTAGTTTTCCCCACCAATGCCTCCTACTTTTCCCCTCCCATATGCCCTCTTCTTTTCTTAAAGTGTACCTGTAAGAAAAAAGTGCCTCGGGGGTACTTACCTCAGGGAAGGGGAGGCCTTTGTTTCCTAAAGAGGTTTCCCCCTTCCTCCGCAGTAGAAGGGATCCAGCTCTGGAGCCCCAAAGTTCTCCTTGTCGGTGTGCACGCATGCGCAGTAGTATTTGTTTTCCTTGACGGCAGTGCTTGAGTCTTGAGTGCTTGAGTCTTCTTTAAAGATGTTCTGTGGGATTCTAAAAATCAATCAAACAAGCTGACACTTATCTGGGGCTTCTATCGGCACCCCTGCAGCTGTAATGTCCCGTGTTGTCCTCCTACGATGCTCCGTTTCCCGCAGCCGGTCTCGGTTTAATATTCGTCTAAACAGACGAATAATGTTAGCGCCTGCTCGCGTCATCGGGAGCTTACTGCGCAGCTGCAGTGTAATAACTCGTGTGATTACACTGGGACCGGCGGCGGGGAACAGAGCATCGGAAGAGGACGGCGTGGGACATTACCACTGCAGGGGGCCAATAGAAGCCCCAGGTAAGTGTCAGCTTGTTTGATTCTTAGGATGCAAAAGAACTCCTTTAAAGGCCAACTTAAGTGAGAAGAATACGGTGGCTGCTATATTAACATCCTTTTACGCCTCTTATAATAATAATAATAATAACAGTATCTGTATAGCGCCTTTCTCCTGTCAAAGCGCTTGCGAGGCAGCCCCTAGAGCGCACTCAGTAGGCAGTAGCAGTGTTAAGGAGACTTGCCCAAGAAACTCCTTACTGAAATAGGTGCAGGCTTACTGAACAGGCAGAGCCGAGATTTGAACTTAGGTCTCCTGTGTCAGAGGCAGAGCCCTTAACCATTACACTATCCAGCCACTCCAATAAGACGTTGCGTTTGGTGCGACGTTAAGGTCGCATAACGTGCCCCTAATGCAACGCATTGAAAGACTATAACTTTGATGTTATTTAGCCCTGCGTTTGGTGCGCCATTTTCGTCGCACAGTGATAGAACAAAAATGGCGCATGCGTAAAAAAAAAAGAAAACATTACTGAGCATGTGCAAAAAGTCTAACGCAGCTAAAAACGTGTATAACGCATAGCATGCAGCACTTTCATTTAATGTGCAGTGTTAGACACCAGCGCAACGTCTGCACTGTGAACAGCCCATTGATTTTTTTATTGCTGTAAGTTACTGTGCGTTACATGTTGTTGTAACGTGCAACTTTAATGTCGCACTGTGAAAGAGCCCTTAATTGATGTCAGTTGACTGGCAGCCCTGCTGATCTATGTCTCTGCAGAAGTGTCTGAATCACACCAGAAACAAGCATGCAGCTACCTTGTCAGATCTGACAATAATGTCAGAAACACCTGATCTGCATGTGCTTGTTCAGGAGCTGTGGCTAAAAGTATTAGAGGCAGAAGATCAGCATGATAGTCAGGTAACTGGCATTGCTTAAAAGGAAATAAATATGGCAGCCTTAATATGCCTCTCACTTAATTTCTCCTTCAACTGCTCGCTTTTTTCACTGTAGTGGTCCTTTAAACAGTTGAAATTTGACCGTTGGAAAATTACAGTTTAAATAAGACAGTTAAAATAGGGCAGTTGGAAAATGGCAGTTGGAAAATGGCAGTTGGAAAATGGCAGTTGGAAAATGACAGTTGGAAATTGGCAGTTGGAAATTGGCAGTTGGAAAATGGCAGTTGGAAAATGGCAGTTGAAAAATGGCAGTTGAAAAATGACAGTTGGAAAATGGCAGTTAAAAGTTCAACTGTCATTTTCCAACTGCCATTTTCCAACTGTCAAATTTTAACTGTCATTTTCCAACTGTCACATTTTCCAACTGTCACATTTTCCAACTGTCACATTTTCCAACTGTCACATTTTCCAACTGCCAAATTTTAACTGTTGTTTTTCAACTGTCATTTTTAAACTGCCATTTCTCAACTGTCATTTCTCAACTGTCATTTTCCTACAGCCAAATTTCAACTGTTTTTCAACTGCCATTATTTTCCAACTGTCATTGTTTAACTTCCAATTTTCGACTATCCTTTTCCAATTGTTTCCTTCTTCCTTTCCTATTTTATTTATTTCGCAAACACAAGCCTTGAGATCCTTAATGTTGAATGTTAATTTGCCACCTCATTTTGTGTTTTGGGGGCTAGATTTGCATCACGATTTGCACAATTTAAAACTGGCTATCAGATATGGTGGCTGGAAAGTGTGATGGTTAAGGGCTCGGCCTCTGATGTAGGAGACCTGGGTTCAAATCTTGCCTCTTCCTATTCAGTAAGCCAGCACCTATTCCGTAAGGAGTTCTTTGGGCAAGACACTCTAACACTGCTACTGCCTACTGAGGGCGCTCTAGTGGCTGCCTCGCAAGCGCTTTGAGTCCAACAGGAGAAAAGCGCTATACAAAAAAAAGGAATTATTATATGGATAACTGTAGAGAGGGAGTGGAGGAAAAAGCCTTTGTTGGCTTTTTATCTTCCTATCTTGCTCCCAGTCTAATGACCCATTTATTGGCTTCAGCTTTCATAGTGGTTCTCTTTCCAGGCTAGCACTTTTAGCCACCTTTGAAACTTGTCCACACATTCTCTACCTTAGTGCTTGGTACTTGTGTTCCTCCACGATTTTTGATCCTCTTTTTCTTGGGCTACTTCAAATGTATTTATTTATTGTGCATTATGGTGATTTATTGTTGCAGAGTTGTTTTTCAGATGAGCTTGCACTGTTTTTTTTTTTTTTTTTTGATAAAGAGGTACTTTGTTTCTTTGGAATTTTGGATTATCTTAATTACAGAATGAATTACAGATCTGTCTGTACCAATTTTTTGGAGTGACAACCATTTACTTCTCTTTACAAAAATGTATGGCACTTGTTTTGCTCTGCATGGCAGTATTAATTGAAATAAGACAGCACTGTGTTGGCACAGAGATGTATGCAGCAGCTCATTGTCAGAACACACTGCTGCACAGCACATGAGTCTGTAACACATGACTGAAATTAGATCAGCAATGCAGCAGTACATCCTGACCTTCACGGTTGTTATCAAATTACCATTTTGAAGGACCACTATAGTGAAAAAGTAAGCCGTTAAAATTTTTCAGAACCAGCATGTTTTGGACTAGTGGAGTTCCTCATTGGGGATACAAAGTGTTTTCTTTTGTTTTTTAAAATAATTTCCTAAATGGCAGTTGCTAAGTCTAACTGCCAAAATAGGACCAGCCAGTGTCCCTACTCGCACACTATTTTGGCAGTCAGACTTAACAATGGCCGTTCAGCAAATGCTTTTGAAAACAAAAGGAAACCCTGAGACTCCATCGTGAGGTGATGGACTAGTCCAAAACCTGTTGGTTCTGTCAGCTTTTGAAGCGGACCTAAACTGAGAGCTTCCTCTCTGCTCTACGGTGATAAGCAACAGCATCATAACTTTAAAGAAAAACATTTCTTTGTTACAACTTACAGAAATCTTACAAAAACCCTGCAGTGTTAACTTTCTGGTGTCCTAGGAACACAAAAGGGTTAACCTCCTGTGTTTACATTTTAGCCCAAACTATGGAATAGAGTGGCACACCTGACAGCGCAAATTTACACTTGCTGTTTACTTGTTAAGGCCTAATTAGACAGGCTAATCTCTCTAGACCAGGGCTTTGCATCTGTGGTACGCTTGCCACCGGTGGTACTTTGCTGTTGGCTAGGTGGTACACACCAGATTTGCCTGCCACTTTTTTGTCCACCTGCAACTTGTCCTGGTCCTGTCCTGCCTCCACAAAGTTTGGGTCTCCCTCCCTCGCTACTTGCTGTGCTTCTCTGCGGCATACTTCAGACCTCAGATCAGTGTGGAGGAGACAGCCAGGCCAACGGTGCACAGTGATTGCGCAGATACAGAAAGTGACATCACTGCTCATTTGAAGTATACACGCCGTCACCATGCACCGCTTGCCTGGCTGTCTCTGCACTGCGGCTGGCTTACCAATGATCTGAGGTGTGAACTATTCCGCAGGGCAGCACAGCAAGGAGTGAGCAAGGGGGAGCCGAACTTTGTGGTGAGTCACTGCCTAGCTCTCAACTGTCTGGTGACGGGGCCAGGCTACCTATAATTAAGCGCGTGGGGGGTGGAACTTGTACGGCTACCTATATTGGCAATCTACCTCTAGATTGCCAACACTGACAATATGTAGGCTAGCAATCTAATTGTAATCTTTTTCCCCACCAATGCCTCCTACTTTTCCCCTCCCAAATGCCTTTTTTTCTTAAAGTGTACCTTGTAATAAAAAAGTGCCTCGGGGGGGTAGGTACTTACCTCAGGGAAGGGGAGGCCTTTGTATCCTAAAGAGGTTTCCCCCTTCCTCCTCAGTAGATGGGATCCAGTGCTGGGAGCCCCATAGTTCTCCTCATCGGTGTGCGCATGCGCAGTAGCTACTACCCGTTCAGACTCCAGCAGAAACAGCCAAGCCCGATCGCATCTACTGTGCAGGCACACTGGTGGTACTTGAAAGTTTTCAGGCAATAAAAATGGTACAATTAGTGGAAAGGTTGAAAAGCCCTGGTCTAGCATACACATTTCTGCCTGTTAAGAGGGAAGACTGGAAGAGCAGGGACGTAACACTGGCAACAGTGCTTGTGCTTCTGATTTTCTAACCTACCTCAGATCCTTCTCCTGAGAGCTGTCATCAACTGATCATCTTCTGCATCTATAGTTTGTGTCACAGGTCTATGGGTACCGTGAGCTACAGTGGTACTTAAAAGTTTGTGAGCCCTTTACATTTTCTATATTTTTATTTAAATTTGACCAAAAACATCATCTTTTTCAAACAAGTCCTTAAAGAAAACCTGAACTGAAAACTAAAAGTCAAAATAAACATACACAAGTCATTCTTACCTCCAGTGTAATCTACTCCTCAATCTCTTTCTCCTCTCCCGCATCCTGTTTGTCCACTGTGATCAAGGGAATTCTCCGTCCTCTATTTTGAAAATGACCTTAAAGAGAACCCGAGGTGTGTTTAGAGAATGTTATCTGCATACAGAGGCTGGATCTGCCTATACAGCCCAGCCTCTGTTGCTATCCCAAACCCCACTAAGGTCCCCCTGCACTCTGCAATCCCTCATAAATCACAGCCATGCTGTGAGGCTGTGTTTACATCTGTAGTGTCAGTCTCAGCTGCTCCCCCGCCTCCTGCATAGCTCCGGTCCCTGCCCCCGTCCCTTCCCTCCAATCAGCAGGGAGGGAAGGGATGCAGGCGGGGACTGGAGTTCTGCAGGAGGCGGGGAGAGCAGCAGACTGACACTATAGAGATAAACACAGCCAGCTCTGACAAGCTGTTTGTCAGCAGCGTGGCTGTGATTTATGAGGGATTGCAGAGTGCAGGGGGACATTAGGGGGGTTTGGGATAGCAACAGAGGCTGGGCTGTATAGGCAGATCCAGCCTCTGTATGCAGATAATATTCTTCAAACCCACCTCGGGTTCTCTTTAACCTAATAACGGCTTTCTGGTCAGCACACTGTTAAACTGTAACTTCGCCAACTTGAACCATAGGGAAACATGGACATTACCAGGCACATCAGTTGTCCACTCAGCTATACAGCAACTGATATATAACTGACAGCAACTGATATATTTCAGTTCTGACAACATTTTGTCAGAACTGAATCGTTGTCAGAAGAAAATGGTGAGCTTCTGAGAGGAACTGATGGCAAGGTAACTATTTAATGTTCATTTGAAGTTACCGCATGTGTTTATTTTAAATAATTTTACTCAGTACAGGTTCCCTTTAAAATCCTATTACATATCTACGTGTTGCAGAAGGCTGTAAATTGTGCTATCAGCATTTGGTGTAACCACCTTTTGCAGCAATAATTTAAACTAAACATTTGTGGAACCACATTTTGCTTTAATAACATTTTTCAGTCTGTTGGGATACTTCCCTATTTATTTTGTACATCTAGGCTGTGCAGTCGTTTCCCATTCATCTTTAAAGAACTGTTCAAACTAGATGGTGACTGTTGGTGAGTTGCAAGTTATTCCACAGATTTTCATGAGGATTTGAGTCTGAGCTCTGACTAAGCCATTCAGAGATGCTTACCTCTTTCTCTTTCAGCCATTGGCCTCAATTCACTAAGCTTATCTCCTGTCTAATAACTCTTCTGAGCTGTTTCTACAGTTATCACCGTGGTGCTATAATTGTGATAACTGTAGAAACAGCTCAGAAGAGTTATTAAAGACAGGAGATAAGCTTAGTGAATTGAGGCGATTGTGTGATAAATTTTACTGTTTTCTTCAGATTGTTGTCATGTTGTAAGGTGAACCACCTACCCATTCACAACTTACTGGCATAGAGCAGCAGGTTTTCTTAAAAATAGCGACATTATTTTGTTCCATCCATTTTCCCTTCTATCGCAACATATTTTCCAGTACCTGCTGAAGGTATGCCACCAACGCCATGCTTTACTGTAGTGATATTGAGATGCATTGGCTTCCCCATATTATACGGTTTGCTTTTAAGGCCAAATAGTTTGATTTAGGACTCATCTGACCATAACACCTTTTTCCTGTTTGATCTGAGTCTACAAGGTATGTTTTGGCAAAGTTCCTGAAGACTAAATGTGGCCTTTCTTGAAACGTGACTTTTTTCTTGCTGCCCTACCATACAAGCCACATTTATATAGCTATTGTGATAATGCTTTTACATACAAACAATGGCCACTCTTTGCCATAAATTCCTGTAACGACAAAAGCTTCTACTTATTACTTAAAACTGCTGAAATGTTGTATACTTCTTCCTACATCTGCATTTTCACAGCTTTATTGTGAGATCTTTTGACAGTTCATTTTACAGTTTCCATAGTTGAATGTTTGCTTTCAGTTACATTACCAAGCACTGGATTGTCCTTCAAATTATGCTTTTAATGCTGACCTAATCAAAATTATTAGTCAATTACAGGTGGAAGTTATTTAGCTTGCTGTTCAGTGAAAAGGAAATTAGTTATACATGACAGAGCTTACAAACGTTTTTAGGAAGGAATGGTTAATTATTAAATTCAGTGATTTTTCTTTTCCTGAACTGATACAACTTTATATTTTGTGTCTTTCATTTTGCTGTTATAAGTTACATTAAATACATGTGGAAAATATTTTTGCTTGTATTTTTCTTTCATGCTGCAAATCAACAAAATATGAATATTTGGAAAGGAGTTATTGTTTTCTTTAGCCACTGTATTTTCCATACAGCAATTTTTTGCTTGAGTAAACTGGTTAGTAACAGAGTACAAGTATGCCTATTTATTCTGTTTTTCTAAAAAAAAAAAAAGTCTGATAGATTGGTTATTCTGCTGATCCTGTGCCTCTAATGTTTTAAGCCAGCGACCCAAAATGAGACTGCAGATGAGGCGGTCTGGCAAGTGTCTGTTAATGTAATTTACGCCAGTTTCTGTTAAGACAAGTTGTGTTAAAAAAAAAGTGGGGACATAACAGAAGGTCGGGATATAGAAATAGGTTTTATTTGCACTTTAATTATGATTTGATGTGTCAAAATTCAAATCTCTTTTCCCAATTGTTATTTGACAGAATATTCTGAGCTCCATGCGTGATATCGTAAAGCACAGGACTTCCGTGTTCATCGCTCACAGACTGTCCACCATTGTTGAT
Source organism: Hyperolius riggenbachi (assembly GCF_040937935.1). NCBI lineage: Eukaryota > Metazoa > Chordata > Amphibia > Anura > Hyperoliidae > Hyperolius > Hyperolius riggenbachi. Next base: position 156,024,958 of record NC_090653.1, on the reverse strand, counting down.
GCAGATGAAATAATTGTGCTGGAAAATGTAAGACATACCTTAGTAGTTTTACCAATAGTTAAAAAAATTAGCCTTTCCTAATCTAGATGTGCTTGTGTTTTTGGGAGACATTGACTAAAGGACCACAGTAGCAAAATCAAAAGATACTTCTGTGTAATATTAAAAAAATTTTAGGAAAAAGTGAAAATTTGTATCATTTTTATGCTTGCAATATTATAATATGCAACAGAATTTATCACTGCAGTGTCCTCCACAGCACGTCTGTCTTGAAGGACCAATGTAATGTACCTTTAAGGGTTAACCCAGCACCCATTTGTGACATGGCCCATGTCATGTCATGGCAGGGGAAAGGCCAGTTGGGATCACATGGAGCAACACATCCCTAATGACTGATGGACTATTCCATAGGTGGCAAACCTATGGCTTTTGTGCCAGAAGGGCACTCAGGTCCATTTGCAATTGCATAGGGCTGTTTTGAAGCGGGGTAACTGTCAAGAGCTATTTTGTGGATGGGAGTGGGAGGGAGAAATTGGTGCATGCAGAGAGCCCAACGAAGAGGTGAAGTAACTCCTCTCTCCAGGATCCACTGAACATGCATGCAAACCTGTCTTTCTCCTCCCGTGCACTCTGTACAGAATACCTGGGGTGAGGGACATCTGGTTACCTGCGTGGTACAGTCCGGATGACGTCAACGCGACCACGTGGGGCGCAGAGGAAGCCGACCTGGCGAGGCCGGCATCTGCACCGGAGGAGACCTGGAGCCACTGGAGCTGCGTCGAGGGCACAGGACGGCTGCCAGGGGCTGGAGGAAGCCCCAGGTAAGTGGATTTTTGTTTTTCAGGGACCTTTGACATATACTTTAAAGAGACTCCGTAACAAAAATTGCATCCTGTTTTTTATCATCCTACAAGTTCCAAAAGCTATTCTAATGTGTTCTGGCTTACTGCAGCACTTTCTACTATCACAGTCTCTGTAATAAATCAACTTATCTCTCTCTTGTCAGACTTGTCAGCCTGTGTCTGGAAGGCTGCCAAGTTCTTCAGTGTTGTGGTTCTGCTATGCACTCCCCCCTCAGGGGGGAAAGAAACACACAAATGATCTCTTGAGATTCAAAAGGAAGGCTGTATACAGCCTGCTTGTGTATGGATGTATTTTCTATGTGTGGACATACTGTACATCAACCTACTTCCTGTTTTGGTGGCCATTTTGTTTGTTTATAAACAGACTTTTTAAAACTGTTTTTAACCACTTTTAATGCGGCGGGGAGCGGCGAAATTGTGACAGAGGGGAATAGGAGATGTCCCCTAACGCACTGGTATGTTTACTTTGGTGCGATTTTAACAATACAGATTCTCTTTAAGATCGCACTTCCTGTCTTTGTGTTCAGATGTCTTAGATCAGGAGGTCTCTGTAGCAAGAATACATACTTGAATAACGCTTGATTGACTTTTTAGCTTTTCCTCTTTCTATGAAAAAAGGTTACCAAACATTTGAATTTAATATAACGTTAAATGTGTTTCAGTCTTATACATTTGTACATATTTTACATGTCGTGTACTGACAGAGTAAATTGTGGGTGCATGCTCGTACTCTGTAATTGCTGTATATGCTTTTTTAGCCCTTGACTCGTTGTTGTCCATGGAACATAACGTATATTTACTGGCCAATGAGGTGTAACATATTCTTAATTGCCTAATTTAACAAGCCACACACACAAAGTTTGGCTGAATGGTGATAGTTATAATAAATAGTCAAAGCACGGCAACACTTGTCTTCAAATGCATCAAAAATTGTAGTTTCAGGGTTTCTGTAGTTCTTAATCAGACAGACGTTTCTAATAATGTTCTTACTTTATTTTTTTTTTACTGAAGTTAAATGTAAACAACTCTTAAAATAGGCTTAGAATAACATTTTTTATTTATTTATTTTTTGTAATTGTTATATTTGATATGTGCACCAATAAAAATACTATAAACATAAAAAGATGGATGCTTTTATAAATTATGCAATGAATAAACAAAAAAAACTATATTTAATGTAACCACCTTTTTAAAACTGCATCCATTCCTTTTATGTACACTCTCACACTTTTTCTTAGTTTTGTCTCAGTTGCTTTTGGATCTTTTATGTAATCCCAGACAGACTTGATGTTGACCAGGTCTCTACATCCCTGATGCTATTGCCTGGCAAATCTGTTTCTACTTATCAACATTTAGGAGAGAATTGATTCTAACAACAACAAACAACATTTGTAAAGCGCTTTTCTCCCGTAGGACTCAAAAAGTAGAAGCATGGCTCAGACCAGTAATTGGTTGATTGGTAAATTGTGGTACAGAGGAAGAATTCTGTAAGTCTGCAAATGCAGGCTAAACAGGTGGCTTTTTTAGTCTAGATTTGAATAACTCCAGGGATGGGGCTGTCTTTACTAGGTGTTGGTAGGGGTGTTCCAAAGGGTAGGGACAACATGGCTTTGGGAAAGCTCTGGCTCCAAAAGTTTTGAGGTGCACTCTGGGAGTGACCAAGTTTATGGATCCTGCTGATCTAAGGTTGTGAGAGGTGTGGTGCATTTTCAGCAAGTTTTTCATGTACCCAGGGCCCAAGTTGTGTAGGGATTTGAATGTCAACAGTCCAATCTTGAAAAGTGAAATGTTTAATTTTTAAAATGTTCCTCAGATGAAAGTAGGAATATTTTGATACAGCCCAGATTTGGGTTCTGAAGCTTAAGTCCCCCTCGAATAGCACAAAATGACTGCACACAAGGTCGGGAGATATTTATGTCCCCTAAAATCCACAACTCTATTTTTCCTTAAATGCAGCTTCTATGGTTCTCTGTTATCTGCAGGCACCCATCCTTTTATCACTTTCCAGGCTATCTGTAAATACACTGCTTCAGGTTGCAGCCAGTTATTTGACTCCTTAGCCCAGAGCACTTGCCACCATTTTTTCTGGACTCTAAGGTTTGCCTTCATGCGTAGACTGGCTGCTTGATCTTGTTTCTGTGTTGGTCAAATGTATGCTTTTTAGCTGCAAGTCTTCCATGAAGACCGCTCCTAACCAGACTTTTACCATCTGTAGATTAATGTACCAACGCGCACTGGCTTCTGCCAGGTCTGTGCTGATTACAGATGACCAAAGAGATTGATGCAAATGTTTGTTAATAATCAAATGTATACAGGTTGAAAAAAAAAAACCTAGGGTCAGCTGAGCAGTGTACTGGAAAGGCTGCTGCCTTTGATGTGGGATTTTAACCCTTTGACAAGTGTAGAAAGGAGGCTGGCACCACCAAGTAGAAAAGTAAAAAATTAGCTCTTTATTGATCAGTCATAAAATGACAGCATGGTCAAAAATAAGGCTTAGCCGCCTAAGCCTTATTTTTGACCATGCTGTCATTTTATGACTGATCAATAAAGAGCTAATTTTTTACTTTTCTACTTGGTGGTGCCAGCCTCCTTTCTACATTTGACTACTGAGGATTCTGAGGATACAGGGATCCAAGGCTTGGGCACACAACAGTTCCTTTCGATGGATGAGTGCTCCTCCAACTTCTGTTTTTAACCCTTTGACAAGGGTTCAAAGCCAGTACATAAAACAGTATGTAGTCTTTGGGCAAGGCTCCCTAATGATCCTGGTCGCCCTTGGAGTGCACCTTAAGTAGCTGCAGCTCTGATGTTTTGAGTCTGCCAGGAAAAAAAACAATATAAGCTTCTGTATCTTGTTTTGTCTAATCAAGTGCCACAGCAGCAGCATTTTCATTGGTCCATTTTAAAGCTGCTAAGGTTTGCATGAAATTAGCATATACATTTGTATAAGCTCGGTATTATTTGCATGTGATTAACCATCCGTAGTTCTGATAGTGCCACTAGACATCTTTCAGTTCCAAAGCGAAGTTAGCATTATGCGTCTTTCAGCTCCATCTTGGTTTTCTTGGCTGACCATTATCATTCCTCAACATTGTCTGTTTCTTTGTGCTTCTGCATAAGAGCTTGGACAGCACATCTCAAAAAAGCAATTGCTGCCTATAACAGACTTTGATACAGGAAGTGCCATGCAACACAAAATACATCATTGCTACTAGTACTTATCAGACCTACTAAGATGCTAAGCAGCAGCTACTTATGTTATACATATCAGATGCAAATTATGGCACACTGGAACAGCAGCAGGTAGTAGCTCTAATGAGCCATAGTTGTTAGAACCTGTAATGAACAACATACGGTATATTATATGGCTTGGGGTGGCAGAGGGGTACATATGTTTGTCAGTAAAACCATATTGTCTGTATTTTAGTGTTGTAACAGGGGTTATCATCTTAAGTATGTCTATTATGGATGTATAATGAAAAATAAGCATTTCATTAAAGAGAATCTGTATTGTTAAAATCGCACAAAAGTAAACATACCAGTGCGTTAGGGGACATCTCCTATTACCCTCTGTCACAATTTCGTCGCTCCTCGCCGCATTAAAAGTGGTTAAAAACAGTTTTAAAAAGTTTTTTTATAAACAAACAAAATGGCCACCAAAACAGGAAGTAGGTTGATGTACAGTATGTCCACACATAGAAAATACATCCATACACAAGCAGGCTGTATACACCCTTCCTTTTGAATCTCAAGAAATCATTTGTGTATTTCTTTCCCCCTGCAGTTCTCATGCACTGAAGTTTCAGGCTGCTCGTTTTTCTCCTGCAAACAGCTTTGCCCTTGTCTGTAATTCTTCAGTATGTGAAAGCCCAGCCAGCTCAGAGGACGATTTATCCAGCTTGTAAAAGATAAGAGAGAAGAGAGAAGCTGCCCTAATCTAAATAACACACAGGCAGTGTGCATAGAGGGGCCTGGAAGGGGGAGTTCATAGCAGAACCACAACACTGAAGAACTTGGCAGCCTTCCAGACACAGGCCGACAAGTCTGACAGGGGAAAGATACATTGATTTATTACAGAGACTGTGATAGTAGAACGTGCTGCAGTAAGCCAGAACACATTAGAATAGCTTTTTGAACTTGTAGGATGATAAAAAACAGGATGCAATTTTTGTTACGGAGTCTCTTTAAAGATAAGCATTTTGGTATTTGATAAGGGCATAGCCCTAAATTTGCTGTAGTATATTTGTTATACTGTTACTGAAGAAGTTAGCATCGGCCTAACTCTTATCTAACATAGAAGGCAATTTACAATGGAGATTAGTACATATACTGTATATTAGTTACATAGTTACATTCAACCAGAGGACAAAAAGAAAAAAGATCTTTGTCCTGCACCCTAACATATCGCAGTTGCTGAAGTCAGACTGGATTAGCTGCATGCGTGTTTCAGGGGTGTGATTCAGCCACTACTGCAGCCAATGAGATCAGCAGGCCTGCCAAGCAACTGGTATTGTTTAAAAGGAAACATCCATATCCCTCGCAGTTGAGGTTCCCTTTAAGTTGTTGCAAAGGGTAAATATGGGGTAATAATTAACGTCCAAGGTTGTGAACTGTTAAAGCAGGGCTCTGGAACTCAAGACTGCAGGAATTTGTGTAGGATTCACTAGTTTGCTCAAGATTGAATTCAACACTTCAGCACCAAAGGTGTTAACTATTAAGCAGATGTCTCCTCCCACCCCCAATCTGTGTAGTGGCCATTTTCCTTTCTGGTAGCCAACTCCTACTTGAAGCAGATGCCTTGGCTTTTACAGCTACTTGTGTTGTGAGCAAAGGCTGGGGCTAGCCAGATCTACAAATGTATCCATATGTTTTTATTATCTCTTTCTTCTAACCCTCATTTGGTCATCAGCTGATTTAGATTTTAAGAACCTGATCCTTGCCTATCACAGGACAGTCATGGTGCTAAATAGTACTGCACAGCACCTCTTGTTTATTTTCTCTCTATTTGATTTAAAATAGGAAACAATATGCTATAAAATTTAAAGGAGTGTATGTGTTTCATACTATACATCTATGAGGAATTGTGCTTTACAACAGAGGGGTTTTAATCTGAAACCTATAAAAAAAATACAAGCTCCACCAACTGTTTGACAGGCAGCTTTTGTGCTTAGAAAACATTTTAACTTGCTGTTGTTATAAAGCTGCATTCATAGTGAACAATTGGGCTAATTTAAGGAGGAACTGTAAGCAGAGGATTTTTTTTTTTTTTTTACAAAGCAAAGGAAAAGTGTGTTATGAGGAGAAGATAAGCAAAGTAGAGAAAATAACATTCTTACCCTGTCAGTGTGATGTAGAAAAAAATGCCTCATGCAGCATGGGAGGGATTTACTACTGACATGCAGAGCAAGAGGGGTTTTTTTTTCCCCCCTAAGTTAAAGACACACCCCTTTTTTTTTCCTCACATAGATCCCAAAGTTTATCCAGATTGCTTAGGACTCTGTTTCACACTGAAAATCCCTGCTATTTTGCCACAATTTCGTTTGGGGTTCTGATTCAGGAAGCGATTCTTGTTCTCTGAATGAGAATAAAAAAATGTAATTACTGCAATTTTCAATGTGAAACTCACTGGCTCACTGCTCTCCACTGGGCTGCTTTGCTGGAGCTTTATCTACTCCTGTGCTGCAGCTCCTATGTATCTGTTCTCCATTAGGCTGCTATGCTAGAGCCAGGTCTGATCACATTTTCTACAGTATCCGATTATGGTGCTGAAATTTAAGCCCCGATATCTCAGCCCTCATACCTGCTATTCAGGTTTAAATAGCAGAAAGGAGCTGCATGTGGTATTTCCCACAAGGCTTTGCATCCAAGGCTGAATTTTAATTAGGCTTAGGACTAATGACACCTTTTCAGGTGGATTTCCGTTGACTGCAGAACTTTTCCCCCTATGAGGACAGAGTTTTCTCTGACAAACCTGCTATCCGCTTCACAATGATCATGAGTTTATTTCTACCCATTCATACTGGGAATCACAAAACGGGAAACGCTAGCAAAATCCACTAGGGTTTTGCAAAGTGATTTCCCTGTGATTTTTCACTGTACAGGAAAGCGATTTTGGACTGATTGCGTTTTTGATTTTTTTTACATTTAAATGCAATTGTTCCAAAATCGCTACAAAAATGCTGTGTGCACCATGTTTGGGCTATTTCACACTGGGCACTTTTTCAGCGATCAGCAAAGCACTGCTCCTAATGTATCCCTATGGATACATTAACGCTGCAGCATTTGCAATTGTGATCAATCGCAAAGGCGCTGCATGCAACATTTTGGGGGCTATTGCGTTGTCATTTTTCAAGAGCTAGTGATTTACAGACAAGCTGAAATCACTAGTAAAGCACTCCAGTGTGAATGAGAAACTAGAAAACGTGAATTGAATAAAGACCAGAGTGAAATGAAGATCATTTTTCATCTTCTTTTTAAAACAACTTTTCAGCATTTTGCAATTAAAAAGTACCAAATGTAGTAGAAAAGTACACCTGCTATTGCCGAAATTCTGTTTTGTCCCCACGTTTATTGCCTGATGAAGCGGGCTGGGCCTGCGAAACGCGTTGCACTTTTTTTGGGGTACCGTATAATAAATGTATTGATTTATATGAAGACAGGATCTCGTGTCTGCTTTTGGGAGGCAAGCCCACCACTTCCTCCAAGCTTTTTTAAAAATATTATTGACTTTTATCCTGCTGTTGCCTCTGTTCTACATACAAATATAAAAGGATGATTTGCATATGATCTTATGATCAATCCAATGATATTGTCAAATCATTTGTTCTGCGCAAAAGGTGGATCAGCGCAACACCAGGCCGCCTCCGAATGGCCTCCAATCAGAGGTGCGCTGAGCCCCCCTAGAAACTAAAAACGCACCTTGAACCCAAACAGAAGCTCTGCATATACACCAAAAGCATGGCTGTTAAGTGGGAGCAGCTGACCAAAAACGAAATAAATTAGTACATAGCAAGGAAATGAACAGCGCTACTTAAAAACAGGCAAGTGCCTACCTGCAAAAGAGTGCAAGCCCCACTTGTGGGATATAATACACACCGAGCATACACATGACCTGTCTACCACTGGAGGAGGATGTTAGTTTCCTGTAACAGCTTGCATGCAACCTATTAAGTACTCGTCCCTCCCACTGCGAAGAAGTCGATCCTCCATGGGAGGAGCCTAACACTAACTAAATCCTAACCTATGTATATGCATAGCCTGGGTGCGGCTAATCAAATAAAATCGAAATTTGAAAATTGCGCAAAAGGTGGATCAGCGCAACACCAGGCCGCCTCCGAATGGCCTCCAATCAGAGGTGCGCTGAGCCCCCCTAGAAACTAAAAACGCACCTTGAACCCAAACAGAAGCTCTGCATATACACCAAAAGCATGGCTGTTAAGTGGGAGCAGCTGACCAAAAACGAAATAAATTAGTACATAGCAAGGAAATGAACAGCGCTACTTAAAAACAGGCAAGTGCCTACCTGCAAAAGAGTGCAAGCCCCACTTGTGGGATATAATACACACCGAGCATACACATGACCTGTCTACCACTGGAGGAGGATGTTAGTTTCCTGTAACAGCTTGCATGCAACCTATTAAGTACTCGTCCCTCCCACTGCGAAGAAGTCGATCCTCCATGGGAGGGGCCTAACACTAACTAAATCCTAACCTATGTATATGCATAGCCTGGGTGCGGCTAATCAAATAAAATCGAAATTTGAAAATTGCGCAAAAGGTGGATCAGCGCAACACCAGGCCGCCTCCGAATGGCCTCCAATCAGAGGTGCGCTGAGCCCCCCTAGAAACAAAAACGCATCTTGAACCCAAACAGAAGCTCTGCATATACACCAAAAGCATGGCTGTTAAGTGGGAGCAGCTGACCAAAAACCAAAAATTATTTGTTCTGTTGAACAGATTGTATCATGTTTCCCTACGTTACCTGTGCTCACAGTCATCACACAAGGTAGATGTTGTCTTGCAGGCATAGTTTTTTTTTTTTATACAAACGAAGTTCAAAACCTATACATTATATTCCCATTCCTCTATACAATTCTGGTCAGTCTCAGTGACAGGTCAGTACAGGTGCGCACACCGCAGCAAAAAAAGTGGGAGTCACCATGCACTGGAATATGGGCGTGGTCATGATCGGTTATTGGCAGACCCAAAAATACACAAAATAAGTTGCGGTGCTATTGACAGAGAGTGGGTCTGACCAGATAAACTTAAGATAAAATAATAAAGTAGTTACATGCCTCATGATAATTCATCAAGTAGTCAAATGCCGCTAAATAAAAATATTACATAGTTACACACCTCCAGATATAATAATTAAGTAGCAAGGTGCCTTACAGTGAACAAAATAAATAGCCAAGTGCATCAAAATAAAACAATTTAGTAGCCAAATGGGCCCTGTATACATAAATTAAGTAGTAATGTTCCCCAGAAAACAGAATTAAAGTGGACCCAAATTAAAAATACAAGATTTCAGAAATAAAATCTATTTTCTAAATTATAATAATAAATAGCAGCCTTTTTTCAGCTGCATGATGACAAATATAAAATATTTTACATTTATTGGAGAAACCCCTCCCTTCCTTTCATATTGCTGGGACAGAATCCGGCAAACTGGTGGAGTAGGTGGTGTCCGGCAAAGGAGGAATTGCTAATGGCTGTCACCTGTATAACCCTATGTAATAGTGAATGCCACTGCACCAGTGGTAAAACCAGGATGTGCTGCGATCACCTCTGGAGTCACAAGTAAATTGCAGAAAATTCCATACGTTCCGCACCATCCAAATATCTTTATTCAAGCTCAGTTAAAACATCGTACAATATAAAAAAAATCCATCTGTGGGTCTGTGCAAAGTGATGACGCACAGGCGTTTCGGGCCGTAACAGGTCCTTTCTCAAATCATGACTTTGTGGGCTGGTCATGATTTGAGAAAGGACCTGTTACGGCCCGAAACGCCTGTGCGTCACCACTTTGCACAGACCCACAGATGGATTTTTGTATGATGTTTTAACTGAGCTTGAATAAAGATATTTGGATGGTGTGGATCGTATGGAATCACCTGTATAACCCTAGTTATGAAGAGAAGGGTGAAAGGCATGCACTGAAATGCTCATAGGCTTGAAGGAGTGTTTATTTATCTTTGTATGTGTCAGAGTGGTGCAACTAAATATTTTGAATTAAAAAAATGTTTGGTTTGGGTCTGCTTTAAGTAGCCATGTTCCCATATATATCAGTATTAGGTAGCCAGTGCTGGCTGGAGAGGGCTAGGTGCTTTGCTGGGTGATACTGCCAGCAATGCAGGATGGCCTTAGAGTATGCAGGGCCTGAGGCAAGTGTCATATTGCCCCCAGTATCGGTAGCCAGCTATGTGTCCCCAGTATAGGTAGTTAACATGTAGTGGCTGCGGTTGTGGCACACCTTACCCCAAAGTGTGGGTGCATAGCCTGGATGGTGCTAAGCCCAAGCATCACAAAAGTCAATCGTTCAATCAAGTTCAGGCTAGCACACCTGCTTCAAAGTGCAATAGTTCTCCTTTTTATTGCTCCATCAACACAATGATGACAATTGTTTCGGAGCCACGGCGGGTCTCCTTCCTCAGAATGTGCAGACAAACGTTTGTCTGCACATTCTGAGGAAGGAGACCCGCCGTGGCTCCGAAACAATTGCATCATTGTGTTGATGGAGAAATAAAAAGGAGAACTATTGCACTTTGAAGCAGGTGTGCTAGCCTGAACTTGATTGAACAGTATAGGTAGTTAGATATAGGTGCTCCCAGTATAGGTAGCAAGTTATAGGTGTCCCCATTATAGGTAGTTAGCTATAGGTGCCCCCAATATAGGTAGCAAGTTATAGGTGTTCCCAGTATAGGTACTTAGCTATAGGTGTCACCAGTATAGGTAGCAAGTTATAGGTATCCCCAGTATAGTTAGCTAGGTCTATAGGTGTCCCCAGTTTAGTTAGCCAGGTCTATAGGTGTCCCCAGACTAGACAGCCAGGTCTATAGGTGTCCCCAGTTTAGTTAGCCAGATCTATAGGTGTCCCCAGTTTAGTTAGCTAGATCTATAGGTGCCCCCTGTAGCCTGGAAGGGGGAGCATTGGGGAGGGGGGGTCAGTCTCCCCCCCCCCCCCCCCAAATGGAGGCCAGTACTTCCACACTCCCCCCTCCGGACCAGAATATAGTGCACAGCAGGCAGCGGCAGCGATCGGGGAACCAATCCACTTATTTCTTCCTGGGGTCAGGCTTCCCGCTCTGCTTGCCACTGCTTTGGTCTGGTCTTCTCTGCTGTCCAAGGAAGCACAGTGAGATGGTGATTGGACAGCAGAGAAGACCAGAGCAGCGGAACGCAGAGCAGGAGCCAGGAAGTAGTAAGCTGTTCGGTTTCCTGCTCGCTGCCGCTCTGGTCTGGAGGGGGGGGGGGGCAGGTGAGGCGGCTCCTCCTTCCTGCGCTGTGCCCCCTCCTGCAGTGCTTGCCCCCCCCCCCCCCCGGGGACACTGAGGGAGGCCTGCCGGGCAAAATCCCGAGCTCCCGCCGGCCCTGTCCAACCCTGGGTCAGTTAACAAAACTTAAACCCGCTGGAAGGATGAACTTAAAACGAAGTTATGTGGCTTTACCCGAAAAAAAAATCCTCTTTTGATATACTTGCTTCCCTAGAAATACCACATATGACGTTTGATAATCCCCTTGAGCTCGAAATGCCTTTAGCCACACCCTCCCCCAAAATCACTCTCTTGAATTAAAGATGGAATAATCTCCACTCATGTTAGAGCAACCTCAACGCAAACCAGACTTGTACATAGTGCAATAAGCTATTTGGATTCTTTTCTCTCTTCTCTTTCACTTTTTAAAGAGAACCCGAGGTGTGTTTAAAGAATGTTATCTGCATACAGAGGCTGGATCTGCCTATACAGCCTAGCCTCTGTTGCTATCCCAAACCCCACTAAGGTCCCCCTGCACTCTGCAATCCCTCATAATTCACAGCCGTGCTGTGAGGCTGTGTTTACATCTGTAGTGTCAGTCTCAGCTGCTCCCCCGCCTCCTGCATAGCTCCGGTCCCTGCCCCCGTCCCTTCCCTCCAATCAGCAGGGGAAGAATGGATGCAGGCGGGGACTGGAGTTCTGCAGGAGGCGGGGAGAGCAGCAGACTGACACTATAGAGATAAACACAGCCAGCTCTGACAAGCTGTTTGTCAGCAGCGTGGCTGTGATTTATGAGGGATTGCAGAGTGCAGGGGGACCTTAGGGGGGTTTGGGATAGCAACAGAGGCTGGGCTGTATAGGCAGATCCAGCCTCTGTATGCAGATAATATTCTTCAAACCCACCTCGGGTTCTCTTTAAGGGTTCTTTTCATTACTTTTTATCATTTCTTCCTCTACATATTTATTCTTTTTTTGCAAACCATGATGTGTCACGGAACCCAACGTCGAGAGCATTGTAATGAAGCCTGTTCCTGTAAGTTGGGCATTCTAGCTGGTTCAAACTGAGTGTTTGGGGAAAATAAAAGCTCTATACATTATATTACTAATGGCATAAGCATCCAGAAGAACTATTTGTTGCACAATGAAGCATTGTACTTACATGCAATTGTTGCTACCACAATGCCTTTTGCTGCTTGTTCAGCTTCACTGTCTGCTGTAGTGACTAAAGACAGAAATAGAGCAGAAATACCAATGTCATAGCACTAGAAAAGGGAAAAGGCATTAGCTAGTAACAATGCATCACTCATTTCTTTCATTACATGTTCACGTATAATTGATTAGAGTGATGTAACAAAATGAAGAACAATTCTGTTTTGGATATTAGTAAAATTTGCAATTTATTAGAAAGCCATTACTTTTGTATTTAAGAAATGTCACAGTTCTGCTGATGTATGCCCAAAGTAATGGGAGCAGAAATTTCTGATGGCAGTCATACATTTTGCTTGTGTTAATTGGAATTCTATTAGTTCTTTTATGTTACACAGTTTGGACATTTGTCAATAACGGCAGACTACTGAACAGTATGTATTGCTTCTTTAACAGCCTTGTAGGATATCCGTGGATAAAGTGCTTCTTGTTTTAGAGACAAGTGAGGTCTGCTACCTGCAGTTTTCCTTATGTTTTGTAATTACAGCTCATATGATCCTCTGCAATCTACTGCTGATAGTAGTAGAGTATTGACAACAGGGATCTTATAGTGGTGTGTGTGTGCATATGTGTGTGCATGAAACCGCTTACGCTATGTGGTGTAATGCAGGTGTATTAGCCTGTAGGAACATTACATCACTCGCCTAGCTCTGTGAGAGGCGTGCATAGTGCAGCTTGTTTTAGAGCCATATCCCTGCTGTTATACATTATTGCCTGCTGGCATGGCATTCACACTAGCCCCATAGGAAAGCAGCATGGTCGGACAGCAATGGAATGAAGAGAGACAGAGAAACCTGTCAGCTTCTGTATGTGAGGCAGGGCATCCCTCATTTGCTTTTTCAGCCATTTGTTTACTTGAAAAATCTGCAATCTCTTTGAAAGGGTAACACAATAAGTATGTAAAATACTTTTTATTTCACTGTAGAGAGACTAAAGCTAACACTGATCATAGGCTTCAGAGGGCAGTTGAAATTGCTGACATGATCTTACTACCAAGGCAGGTAATTTGGCCGCCGCGTGGTGCATGGTTATTTGGGTGCCGCCAATGACTGCAATATTGAGGCTATAGTGCCAAATGTGTAAATTGGGCTCCAGACTTATGAGCAAGAAGGTAAGGGTAGTGTGAGCTGTAAGATAGCAGGAGGGTTAGTTTTAGTAGTAGCTAGGGAAGACAGTTGGTGTTGGGAGTAGGTAGGGGGAGGGTTAGTGTGTGAGACAGGTTTTGTAAAGGGGTTAGTAGAATTTTGGCAGTATTGCTGATATTGTACTAGCAGCTTCACCCTGGTGCACTTTTCCCATGTATGTCTCAGTACTATTAGAACTATCTCCTGAGTAAATACCACATAAACTCAGCATACAACAGTATGCCTACAGAAAACCGCAACAAGATACTTCCAACACCAGCTTATTTAGAAGGAAATAACAGCTGATGTAAACCTCTCCAGTCAGTCTTTCCTTGTAAGATTTGAAAGCATTGCCTAATGAATCTACGGACAGGAGATTGTAATACCATAGAAATGAGCTGACGGATACCCTAAGCAATCTATTTTCAGGTTAAAGTGGACCTATGTCCAAAAATGTTACGTTTCTGTTAGCATGGGAGAAGGTTTGGTCTTATAGCTCTGGTGCTGTTGGTATTCACTTTCTCTATTTTGATTGATCCCACTGTTAGAGAAGAAAAGGAGGAAAAAGATTAAAATGGGCACAGAGCAACCCAGTTGGGCACATAAAAATAATCTCTTGTGATGTTTCACTATGATGGTCTTTGCCACTGTTTACATACAGCAAATAGACCATTGGCTTCCTTTTGGCCAAAATGAATGTCAAGAGTCCCTAAATGTATAGTTTTGATGGGAGACTGGGAGTTCCTACCATAGCCCATTATTATTAAGCCAGTGATTGCTGAAGTGATGGCACAGCTTGCTCATTTATACAGGAAAAGGATTAATTTAACTTTAAAGCAATGCCCATTGCTTGGCTATCCTGCTCGATCCTATGCCTTCAACAAGCCACAGTTCCAACTAGTTGAGCTTGCAAGGGTAAGATTACATTTAATCCGCCATTTTAGGGCTAAGGCACTCTCCTGGCCTGATAGGAAAACATGGCATTGTTAATATGAACCCGTAGTGCAAGGGACATGGAGACAACTTTATTTATTTCAATATTAGAGCAGGGTCAATATTATATTATATAATATATTATATAATATTTATATATTATTATATTTATAATATTATAATTATAATATTAGAGCAGGGTCCACATCCGTTTCCATATAGTTTTCTGAAAAACACTTTGTTCAATCTTCTAAATGAGGCCCTGACTGAATCTGACTAAGCTTGTACATTTTTTTTTTTTAACTGAAAAAATTGCCAATGTCAAGAACTGTAAAAAGCTGGATTCATAGTTGTGGTCAGAACTGAATGATTTTTTTTTATTTAAAATTAAACTCACCAGTAGACATCCAGTGTAAATATAAAACCCACTCTGTTAGTACAGGCTGCAGAAGTTATAGTAGAGTAACAGGTAAAAATGAGAAAAAATGAACCACTTGTGCTGCAAAATCCAGTTTTTTTGGCATAGCCACACCCCCTTGTATGTTTGTGTAATGGGTGGGTGGGAGGAGCCACAGTGTGGCTTGAGAGGTATTCTGCTTCTACTTGTGCCCCTGAGCCAGCCTGTCACAGGGAGGAGAGGTGAAGAGAGGAGTAGTGCAGTGCAAGTCAGTGTGTTGCATTCCAGAGCTGCCACAGTGCTTCCCTGCTGCTTAAAGTGAACCCGAAGTGAGAGTGATATGGAAGCTGCCATATTTATTTGCTTTTAAGCAATACCAGTTGGCTGTCCTGCTGATCCTCGGCCTCTAAAACTTTTAGCCATAGACCCTGAACAAGCATATGCAATGGTGTTTCTGACAATATTGTTAGAACTGACAAGATTAGCTGCATGCTTGTTTCTGGTGTGATTCAGACACTTCTGCTGACAAATTAACAAGCAGGGCTGCAATGCAAATGGTATTGTTTAAAAGGAAATAAATATGGCAGCCTCCATATCACTCTCACTTCGGGTTCACTGTAATACAGAAATCAGGCATTACTAGCACAGTGTAGAAAAAAAAAAACAGGTGGACTGACCATAGGACATGCCATCCTGGCTCTTTTTTATTTTAACTGCTAGCCGACCGCGTCACGCCGATGGGCGTGGCCGCGGCGGCAGCCCCGGGACCGCCTAACGCAGATCGGTGTAAAGAGTTCTAGATAAAGCCTGAATAATGGACATTGCAGTAGCAGAACTAGTGGCTGGATAGTGTACTGGTTAAGGGCACCACCTTTGACATGGGAGACTAGGGTTCAAATCCTTGTAAGGAGTTCAAGGCAAGACTCCCTAACACTGCAGGATGGCATCTTGAGCGTGTCCCAGTGGCTGCAGCTCTTGAGCGCTTTGAGTCCAACAGGAGAAAAGCGCTACACAAATGTTCGGATTATTATTATCGGATTATTAACTTTCTTCAAGTCTGTTCATTTTTTTCTTTTCTTCTCTTTTCGTTGCGTCTTTCCGGTTTTATATGTATTCTGGGAGGACAAAGAGCTTCAGACTTTATTTAGCCCAAGTTGTGTCCTGCATTTACAGGGCACTATCAGCACAGAGTTTGTATATTCTCCCCGTGTCTGTGTGGGTTTCCTCCAGGCACTCTGGTTTCCTCCTGCATCCCACAAAAAACATTACAGATTAAGTTATATGGCGTCACCCTAAAAATTGGCATTTGACTACGATATATACATTATCATACGATTATGGTAGGGATTAGATTGTGAGACCCTCTGAGGGACAGTTAAGCGACAAGACAATATACTCTGTGCAGCACTGCAGAGGATGTTCTCGCTTTATAAATAATAAAATTATAGGTTGTTAACAATGCGCAATTAATTTTAGTTGAGCACTCCCTTTCCTGATAATTTTTTGTTTTGCACCATTAATGTACAGACACATGCAACCCCTTTGTGTGGGTTAATTGATAATGCCGGTGTTTTTATGCACTTTTGTAAACCATTTAAACATTTATTAAAAATATTGAAATACAAAATAATACAATTTGGCTAGATTTGGAATTTAAGGGACAGTCCTGCCAATAAAATCTGGACTCTGAGACATGCCTGCAAAGTCTGGTGAGATGCTTGCTAACTAGAGCTGCCAGCCATCTGGAGTCCAAATCGATCTTTTTTTTTAATATACTGTATATACTGAAACCATACATTTTATTGAAGCAAAAAAAAGGAACAGAGCAAACAGTCTCGTACATGGTCAGGTACAATAATCAAGATTAACATCTGTAGCATTGGTAGCAGATTTTCAAAAAATTGTATAATGTTTACAGTTTCCACAGTTAAGTATCGGAATTTATCAGATAAAATAATTGCTTAAATAACAGACATGGCATCAATATAACTGGCAAAAATGTCATTAAAGTGAACCTCCGGACTAAAAATCGACTCAGCAGCACTGAAAAGGCTTGGTGTTTCTTTAACAGTTTCACAGCATCAGAACTTTGTTTGTCTTATACAATCCTCATTTTTAGCTGCACAGAAGAAAACTGCCCGGGCTTTTTTCCCCTGATGCTGTGCAAAGCATGCTGGGATTTCTGATGTTGTTGTTCTCGTTCTGCTGTTTTGGTGCAATTTTTTTTTTTTTACATTTTGAATTTGACATTTGAAGCCTCGCGCATGCAGCTGGGAGAGGTTATCAGGACACAGGACAGTTGGAACTGTGTCTCCTGCTCCTTGTCACCTCCTTTCAACCAAAAAGATGGCTGCCCCAATGACAAAGATGGCAGCCCCCATGAATCACAAACATTTGCCTGTTCTTTTAAAACAGGGCGGGTAAGAGATTATATTACCTATCTATTCTAATTAACATAACTAATGTAACTTGATGACAGTATGTTTGTTTAGGCTGAAGTTCCCCTTTAATGACATAACATAAGCTAGAGACCATCACAAGTAGGCATGTGGAGTCAGCATGGAAAGGTTCTCAACTATATTGCATGTGCCAGGAATGTATGTGAAGGAGTGCATCCGTTTTGTAACACTTTGTCGCATATTCAATGGAATTGTTTTTACATTTTTGTTTTCCTATGAGAATGAACTTGATTATCCTGGTAACTCGGCTATTAAAGAAGAGCCTGTCCGGTAAAAGCCATTCCTGAACTCTGAATTCTAGTGGCAAAAAGAGTTTGTGAGGTGAAGATTTCCATGTATAGCAAGAGTAGCATCATTAGAGAATATACGAAGCAAGGATGGATAGTGTAATGGTTAAGGGCTCTGCCTCTGACACAGGAGACCTGGGTTCAAATCTCAGCTCTGCCTGTTCTGTACCTATTCAGTAGGAGACCTTGGGCAAGTCTCCTTAACACTGCTACTGCCTATAGAGCGCGTCCTAGCTGCAGCTCTGGTGCTTTGTCTGCCAGGAGGAAAGCGCGATACAAATGTTCTGTGTCAATATGACCAAGCATTCCATTATCATGAAAAAAATCTATTTGCTTCTATTGGATACCTCTTGGATTTACCATAACAAAGTGTAAATATGATACATTTTTGGGGCATGTGGGCTGTATATTAGAGACCAACCTGTGGGTCCCAGTGTAAGATATGCTTGATGAAGAATAAGGCAGGGCAGAATGTTTCCAAACGTTTTCATAACTACCACACTAGTATAGTGATTTATTTTAGCTTTTATTACATAGAAAGGACATCCTGCGCCTCCTGCACTTCAGTGCCAATACATCCTGCCATCTAAGAGGCCACCCTGCTTATGACCGGTTCCACAAAATTCGGCCCCTCATAGACCACCTGTCATCAAAATTTGCAGATGCTTATACCCCTGAACAGTCATTTTGAGGCATTTGGTTTCCAGAATACTCCTCGCGGTTTAGGGCCCCTAAAATGCCAGGGCAGTTTAGGAACCCCACAAGTGACCCCATTTTAGAAAGATAACTCCCCAAGGTAATACGTTAGGAGTATGGTGAGTTCATAGAAGATTTTATTTTTTGTCACAAGTTAGCGAGAATTGATTTTTATTGTTTTTTTCACAAAGTGTCGTTTTCCACTAACTTGTGACAAAAAGTAAAATCTTCTATGAACTCATCATACACCTAACGGAATACCTTGGGGTGTTGTCTTTTTAAAATGGGGTCACTTGTGGGGTTCCTATACTTCCCTGGCATTTTAGGGGTCCTAAACCGTGAGGAGTAGTCTAGAAACCAAATGCCTCAAAATGACCTGCGAAATCCTAAAGGTACTCATAGGACTTTGGGCCACTTAGCGCACCTAGGCTGCAAAAAAGTGTCACACATGTGGTATCACTGTACTCAGGAGAAGTAGTATAATGTGTTTTGGAGTGTATTTTTACACATACCCATGCTGAGTGGGAGAATAATCTCTGTAAATGGACAATTGTGTGTAAAAAATAAAATAAAAAAATAAAAAACCTCATTTACAGAGATATTTTTCCCACCCAGCATGGGTATGTGTAAAAATACACCCCAAAAAGCATTATACTATTTCTCCTGAGTACGGTGATACCACATGTGACACTTTTTTGCAGCCTAGGTGTGCTATTGGGCCCAAAGTCCTATGAGCACCTTTAGGGTTTACAGGGGTGCTTACAATTTAGCACCCCCCAAAATGCCAGGACAGTAAACACAACCCACAAATGACCCTATTTTGGAAAGTAGACACCCCAAAGTATTCAGAGAGCGGCATGGTGAGTCCGTGGCAGATTTCATTTTTTTTTTTTTTTTTTTCACAAGTTAGCAGAAATGGAAACTTTTTTAATTTATTTTTTTTGTCACAAAGTGTCATTTTCCTTTAACTTGTGACAAAAAATAAAATCTTCTATGAACTCACCATGCATGTTTGCATGACAAGTTTTTATTATTACAGAGTGAATGCAGCCTTTAGGTGTTATGTGAAATTTTAGAAAAAGTTTTACCTTCTGCGGCTCTGTGCCACTGAAGCATGACAAGAATCCTCAACTCAGGGGCGTAACAATAGACCCTGCAAGGGATGCCTCCGCAGTGGGGCCCAGAAGCCACAGGGGGCCCCGTGGGGAAAAAGTTTGAGAGACTGACGACTAAGGGCATGGAGTGAAATCGTATTCTACTCTCATACCCTTATGTTGACTGCATGTGTGTACCACACAGATAAGGAATCATACACACTTTCGAATTTGTACACTGTCCCTGCTCCCTAGGGTTCGTAAAAACCATCTGTCTCACACTGCAGCAGAGTTCTGATGACTTCATGTACAACTTTACAGCAGTCACAGTTGAAAAAAAGTTGTAGACCTTTCCTCAGAAGAGATTCCTACATTCTTATCACACACAGGCTAGTGACCTTATGGTATCTAATTACTGGACAAAGTGGAATGGGTAAGATTGATGTCTGACTGTCGCTGCCTCATTAACCTCCTTAGCGGTAACCCCGTGCTGGACACGGGGTAAGCCGCGCAGGAGGATTTCTCAGGACCCGCTGGGCCGATTTCAATAATTTTTTTTTTTATACACGCAGCTAGCACTTTGCCACTACCCGCCGCATCAGAAACTTAATTCTGAGTTGGTGCAGGATTATGTAACTGCTGTATGCAGCTTGAAAATGGACCAACCAGTTTCCACCTTGGCAAGATTCAATTGGTCCATTTCAAGCTGCATGATTTTCCACACAAAATGTGAATAATCTGCATCAAGTCAAATTGATTTGATCTCATTGACCACCCCTACTGGCTACATAAATGTAATTTAGGCATGAACTTGGTGTAAACAACCAAAGAATCTGCATACTTTAGACAAGTGAGTAATTACAGAGACGACTTGGCAACTCCAGCTTGAACGGCGACTCTTCTGTGTATTTATGAAAAAAGATTTTTTTCTTTTAAAGATATATTCCTATCCCTTGTATAAATGCATAGACAGAGGCATTGCAGGTGAACTGGTTTTCAGTATTTATTATGTTCATGTCCATATGACTACTTAATCTATAAATAAACAGTGGCAAGGATGACATTTGGTTGTAATTGGTGATGATCAATAATTAAGGGGGTATAATCACAAACACTGAGCAATTTTACCACCTACATGTATTATGATGGGCAACAGACTTTGAATACTATGAACAGATTGTGTAGGTAAGCTCTTATACTACATGAAAGTGTTACAATTGGCCAGTCCACATTGGCTGTGTACCAGGCTTAAGGGCTCTTTCACATCAGAGCTTGCGTTGGAGAACGCTCAAAGCATACGTTTTGTTGTATGCCTTTTACTGCGTTTTGATATGCGTTGCACTGCAGTGAGTGTGCGTTTTTAATCCGTTTTCAATGCGTTACTGCACATAGAAAAACGCAGGTAATTTTTTTTTTCTTTTAGTTGTCAACTTTCTACATTGTTCCTCTGTTGCATTCTGGGACTGATTGCCTGCGTTAACGGATTAAAAACGCGCATAGTGTGCGTTTTACATTGACTAACATTGTAACGCATAAAGCTAGCGTTGGCCAAAAAACTGCGCCTGGGTGCAGTGGAACGCAACGCACAAAAAGGCTGCGTTATATGTGAAAGCTAAAATGAAAGTCTATGGACTTTCATTTCACCTTGGGTAACGCAAACTTTATCCTTTGCGTTGAAACGCAGAAAATCTGCCCTAATGTGAAAGAGCCCTAAGACACCTAGGCGGCAGGACGTGGATTTAGCAAGTCACTGCTGCTAGAAGATGATCACTATGATAACTATCAGCTCTGTAACTTGTTTACAATTTTGAGAGCTCCAACTGTTACCTCTTGAATAGGATAATTAGGGCAATAGAGGACATTTTTGACCGTTCACTAGTTACAACTGTCAATGAAATGTGTAACTCTATGTTCTGAGAATGACATACTTTTTGTTTTTGTTTTTGGCAGGGTAAAGTAGCAGAAAGAGGAACACATTTTGGACTCTTAGCAAATCCAGGCAGCCTTTATTCAGAACTGTGGCACACGCAGAGTAACAGAGTCTTAAATAGTAACAGTAACCAAAAGCTTGAGAAAAGCAGTCAACAGATGTCCAAAGAAGAGGAACGAAAAAAGCTACAAGAAGAAATCATCAACAGCGTTAAAGGATGCGGCAACTGCTCCTGCTGAGAGCCTGGACTGGAACTGGGGCTCCGGAACCCCTCCACAGATTGTTTTTTATCTTTTTGTCTGAATTTTTACTTCTGTGTTCCTAGAACATATCTTTATTCAGCTTCTTCATGCTTTTCTGAAATTGTTTTATGTGTACAGTATATATGCTGCTTTCTTTCTGATTCTTACTTTAACAAGCTCTTACTGAAGTAATTAAGATAATCTATTCTTACCAAAGTTGCTGCCACAAATTTCAGTAGACTGTAACACCATTCATTTCTTTGCTGTCTTGTACTGTGACACAGTTATAAACATGAAATATACAGAGGATGCATCACATTTGGCACTAAAGCACATACATGTTGCAAGTGGCAGCAAATTATAAAACTGTGGCGCATTATGTAAAAATACCAACATTCGCTATTGACAACATCTCTGCAAATGTATTTGCAAAATCAACTAAAATGCAGTACTAGGAACAGGTAATAGAAGAATGCAATGACTGCACCTCACTAGAAATAATGGGATTTCTACCTTCCTAATTGTGATAGAAGTGGATGATGACTGCAATATCAAACTTGGACTTCGCAGGTGACCATTTTCAGTAGAGAATTCATCAGATATGAGTAGCAAGTTATGCTGGCCACGTATGTTCAGATGTGATCGTACAATCTAACAATCTATTTGATACGGCAGCCACATCTGTTAAAGATTAATTAGTTGTGACTGTTTTACTAATTTGAGGCAATACAATTATCAAATAGGAGAGCCCAAGATTTTTGATTTAGATTGAATTGTAATGGAAATCCATTGTTTTCAAAGCAATAGTACTAATTTGTTTTGAAATTGGTCACATAAAAATAATTGCATTTATGTTAGCCGTATGCTTCCGTATGCTTCCAGTATTAGGGTGGTCACTAACGATCCAATCTTTTTCATCCAATCTTACCATTTTTATGTAATATAAGGGAACTGCCTACAGTATCCATTCAATAAATTAACTCAGTTTACTCTTCTACTACATAGATTTGGTAAGATTGGATGAAAAAGATTGGATCGTTAGTGGCCACCCTTAGACTGAAGTCATTGTTGCAGATGTAACAATTGCCACTTTACTATCGTAAATGTTATTGAAGCCGGCACACATTTTTGAAAGCAGAGATTCTGTGGTAATAATAGTTTGAGGTGTGTGCAATGAGTCCATTGGTGCTGGGTACTATGACACAGTCACCTTTGTTATAGAAATAGACTCCAGTGATCTGTGCACAATACTTCTGGGAAGCCTGCAAACTTATAAACTTGTTAACCAGCATTGCCTACATCTTTCTGCCATTTTCTAGTCAGTAGTCTTTGCATTTCTTGAAAACTATACTTTCATTTAATCCAAAATGGTTAGACTTTTATGGTTGCTGACCTCAGAACACCTACTGTATGAATACAGGTTACATGACATAGTGGATGACACAATCTTTAGGTAAACAGGCTTATAAAATAAAAGCACAGAAAAGCATATTTCACCTTGTGCATCAGAGGCATTTGTAAGTGTTAGGAAGTTCTAGGCCTGATTCTGTCTTGCACAGTAAAAAACAGCAGTTTTGACAACCAGCATGTTCCAACATATCTTGCCAGTGAATTGTTTTTAAAGAGTAAGGGCCTGTTTACATGGGTGACTGCCTCGTTGGTGAACGTTTTTTACCTCCAAGATCCACCGTATCTTGCACTGAGATGAATGTTAGTGTTAATCACAATGCGGTCCATTGAATTTTCCTAGACGCTGTCGGTAGTTTCTGTCGTTGGTTGCATTCCTGGTTCCATATCCCCACTAGGGGCTCAAAAAGCAATGCAATGATGAACAGTCAGGAAACTGCCAAACTCTTTTCAGTTTGTTTGCAGAAAAGCTTTTGGCTGTGATGTAAGGAGACACCAGCTATGTGAACCGGCCCTAAGGTGCCAGTGTGCAAAATTATAGCAATAGACTGTTGAGATGTTTTTTTAGACTCTTTAGGCCAAAATGTTGTTTATTCAGGAGGTAAAATTAATTACACTGTCCATTGGAAATTGGGCAGTGATAACATCATATATATTTGTATGTGTATGATAAATATGCAGATATTTCAGTGGTTTTATTAAATCCAGGCACTGAACAGCCAAATTTTACAGTTATAAGCAATTTGGTTTTAAAAATTGCGCAGAAGGATTATTCTTGCTCTTCCTGCTGCTGAGGATTTTAGAGCACATCCTACATCTGGTTCTGAGGACCATTCAGCAAGGAAGAACTAGCAGAGTCCATCTTACTGCTCCTATCTCCAAGGATTAGCACACTGTAGTGGTACAACTGGACAGTAAGTTTCTACCTGTCTTTCAGCAACCCTCACGCTTTGTTCTGCAAACATATGTCACCTAATAGCAGACAACTTTAACAAATCCATTCCGTGGTTGCTGGATTACTCATGTTTTACAACATTCTCCAGCTTAAAAGAATCTTAGTAAATCAGCCCCCATATTTCATTGCACTCATATTTCAGGACTAACTAGTAGAATATGTTGACTGATCGTATTTCTGAGGTCTGTTTCCAGGAGGAAAAACGAGTATCTTTATATCCTGCTGCATCAGTTTCAGAAATCCGTAAATTCTGGCCCCAGCACAGTTCCGCGATTAAACACAAACTGCAAATATCCAGTGAAAGAAGACCTGTAAACTGGTTATTATAGATTTATATAGTATCCAACCTATTTTGTGGTGCTGTGCAGATAAAGATTTTACACACACACTGGATAGTCAAACAAAAGCATTATAGATCACCGTACAGTTATGTAGCCCATCTTGTGCTAAGTAATTATTAAAATAAACCCCAGAGAGTATTGCCCTACTCCTTACTGTCCCACTGGAAGATGCTTCATCATGGGCTGTGCTGTACTCCTCCCTTCAGCATAGAAATGGATGTCTCTCTGCTATATCAGAGTGATGGGTCTGTACAGGACTCTGCCCCCAGGGATTGAGTCCCAATCTCTTCAGGCAACAACCATTGTGCATTTGTACCTTAAAACGGAATATAACCCTGCATTTCAACTTTGCTCTAAAACATTATTTACAGTATATTATATGCAACCAGCATTTTTTTTTTTACTAGACCAGCATTGGAAGGGTTACACAGGGCTTTAAAGTCCCTAGAGATTTCTGCAGATGAATCCGAACTTGAGTTAGATACTTTTTGTTTACAAATATGTGTTTATTGTGACTCATCTCTCTCACTGAGAAGGAGCTTGGAGGACAGCCAAAGAGATGTATCTATTGATAAACAGTTACACACTAACTAAATAGAATGTAACTATCTGAATGTCTGCACGGAACTTAAAACCTCTGTGTTTAACCCTTCCAATGCTGGTCTAGTAAAAAAAAAATGCTTTTTGCATATAATATGCTGTAAATAATGTTTTAGAGCAAAGTTGAAATGCAGGGTTATATTCCGCTTTAAGAGGGTGAAACTCTCTCATTAATAGTGCGTTATAAAATGAAAACATGAATTGGGTAATAGATTTATCTTGTATTGTATGTCATAGAAAAGGCAGCCCTCAGCAGAGAAGGGGTTAAGCCTGGTGGGATGCACATAAGTCCTTTATGCCAGATCTTCTATTTCATGTGTGAGACTCCCTGGCACTCGAGTGTCTTCTATCATTGCTGTGAGTCCATATAGCTTTGAGAGATAGAAAATGACCTTAATCATTTTAAGTCATGTAACATACGTCAATGGACTTATAATGTGATCTCCATCTAAATCCAGGTGCTGAATCCTTTTTCTCCCAGATGACCTGCTGACATCTCTGCTGTCTTCATTCATTCTTCATTTTCTTGATTTGCTGCCCTCTGAGCGTACAGGAATCCTCCTCCTGTGCAAGCTGGTCATATATTGGAAATTGCTTCAGGGAGGGATAGCAGAGGGCTGTGTGACATGTCTATATTTCTTACCTACGCCATGCTTTTCTTATGGAGACCAACTTTTGCTTTTGTATGATCTATCAATATGTTAGCACGTCTGTGTAATGTGTTAACAAAGAAACAACTGTGTATACTCTGTGTTACCAATCTGCTCAATTCTTTTTTAAAAGAGGCTTATCCTGA